>NW_001849565.1:66215-74274 GCF_000209065.1 Trypanosoma cruzi
CGTAAATAAACCAGTATAAAAAAACAAAAAAAAAAGTGGGCGCTTGCCGCAATTAAGTATTAAAAAAAAAAAAAAATTTACATGTTCAGGAAAGACAGAGCACAGCCTGCTTCCTTTTACTTTTTCCATCTTCTTTTTCTTTCTTGAAAGAGTTTTGATTTAGTTCTGCTTCCTTTTTTTTTTTTTTTTTCCTCTTTTTTCTCCTTTCCCGTCGTCTTCTGTTTTCTTTTTCTTCTTTTTCTCTCTCTCTTTCGTCACCTTTTCTGCCCCTCTCCCGTGTGTGTGTGTGTGTGTCGGGGGTAAAGGCGAGAGCACGTCTACCCCACCACCACCACGCAAGTACTTTAAGCGTGAAGAGGTGCAAGTTACATAATCACACAGGCAGAGGGAAGCCATAAAAAAAAAAAAAAAAAAAAAGCGGGGCTTACATAAATAAATGTGTATGTACATTGATACATCACCCCAACACACTACTTCAAGGGACGCTCCACACGAACATCCCGGCAAAGATCATGGCAGAGATAGCTGTACTTGTATTTTATCCTTGGCTTATTCGTGCGGAACGGCAATGCAGCAGCCGCACCGCCACCATTACCGCCACTGGCGGCTGCAGCGGGAGAAACAACGTTTAAGGCGTCATCCCTTGCAATCTCTACTGGTGAAATCGGTAATCCCACTAGGGAGAACTCTTGCAAATCCACCAACGGCACAGGTGGAAATTCCAAATGGCGGTTGACGCATATTAATTGTACTGCAAAGAAGGCCCAGCACGCAAGGGCACTTGCCACGGGAGACTCAGGAAGAAGCAAAAGATGGTGCATGTCCGGTTTCAGCACGTCCCAGCAGAGCCGGTACAACTGCGGTGTCGAAACTACGGAGTCCTCAAATGTGCGTAGTTTGACGTCCAGAGCGTCCGCCACCTTTCCTCGAAATCGCTCCACAAACCAATGATCGGGATGCTGCACGGGATGAGTGGCTAAAAGCGACCCCATAACACTCAGCAAACAGCGAAACTTCGGCTCAGGGTGCGGCTCTTGGCTCCTCAAAAACTTCAAAACATCCGTGGAACGTATTCCGTCAAAGGCGTGTCGGATTTCGTGCATAAAGTCCTCCCGCAGCATCTCTTGTCCCCTCCTTGTCATAACACGCCGGCTTCTTATTTTGCCTATCCCTGACAGACGTGCCGCCACAACCGCACGAGTAATCATCTTGGCATCCGTGAAATAAAGCCGCAAAAAAAGCTCCGTGTAATCATTCTCCTGCAACTCTGCCAAGATTGTGCGATCGCGCCGCAGCAACCCCTTCGCATCCGAGAGCCCGGCTTGCGCCAACTGATGCGTAACCATCGTGAGTGGGATGCCTTTAGCCCCCTCTGGGATCTGGATAACCCTGTACAGTCGCCTGAAAAAACGTTTTAGTACGTCAAAGGGGCGACGCACCGCACGCAACTGCGCAAGCGCAACGCAGCGGTTCAATACCTCAAGAACCCCCTCCTCACTGCAAGGCGCTGCCGTCTTGAGGAGGAACGATGTCAACCTCTCACGTGTCAAGATGCGGGGCTCTGAGAGCATTACAATAACAAGCGCAATGAAATCTTTGGCATCCTTTCCAAGCGCCCCTGTCTTCCCAGAACATTCTTCAAAAAATTTTGACACGTCGTTTGAATGGGGTCGATCTCCGAGCACAAGCAAGGCCTCCTCTACAAACGCCGCGGTTTTAAGGGGCAAATTTCCCTCCATGGACAAGCACAGTGAAGGTCCATCACGAATTGACACCCTAATATTCACCAGCTCTTCATGAAGTGAAGCGGCCTTAAGCTGCTCGTAAGCCCGGCTACTTGTCAACTCTGACTCGGCTTCCATTTCTCCATTACCCAGGAAAAGATGCAAACCATCGATGGTCCTGTAGTCCATACCATACTCGTCCAGGATCGCACGCCGCAGATCCATCAGCGCCATCTCCGGCTCCACGGTGCATACCATAACTATTTGTTGTGTACCCCACGAGACGCAGCACTGCAGCGGGAGGCCCGACGTGCATGGGTGGCCCGACCACAGCACGAGACCAATTCGGGTGCAGCCAGACAGAAGGATGGATTCTAGCCGTTTACATGTATCCTCCTCGGTGTGCAAAACAGCGCCCTTCCGATCATACAAATTCAAATTTTCGCCCCGAGGTACTTCCAAAGCAATCAAGCAGGCCTCACGAAGCGATTGCAAAACACTTGCTGAATCCCGTCGCCAGGAAAAGGGAAAAACAACAGTTGAATCACCGAATGCGCACTCAATTTCAATCCGAAGCTTTTCCTTTTTAATTTTTGCATCCACAGCATGGCAACGCCCAGAAGCCGCCACGGCCGGCACCTTCTCTTCCGCAACAAGCATAATTGGTCGCGGTGCTTCCTCATATTTTGCAGTTAAAGTGACTGCCGGGGGATCCCCGTCGTTCTGTTTCAAGTGACCTGCACCGTCCAAAAGCTGGCGTCCATTCTTTGCCAATTCACGCAAAGGAGACGCATTCCGGGCAGCACTGACAGCGGTCTCCGGCGGAACACTAACGGCATCCATTTGAGTCAACGGCTCTGACGCAGCAGAACCATTATGCGAACTGCTCTTAGAAACCAACGCAGAATTGACATCATTGACCGGGACTACCGAGCTCGCTTGAGCATTGGACTCATCCTCCGCACGGCTCGGTGTTTCGCAGAGCGCATTGGATTCATTCCCCGCACGGCTCGGTGTTTCGCAGAGCGCATTAGACTCATCCTCCGCACGGCTCGGTGTTTCGCAGAGCGCATTGGATTCATTCCCCGCACGGCTCGGTGTTTCGCAGAGCGCATTGGATTCATTCCCCGCACGGCTCGGTGTTTCGCAGAGCGCATTAGACTCATCCTCCGCACGGCTCGGTGTTTCGCAGAGCGCATTGGATTCATTCCCCGCACGGCTCGGTGTTTCGCAGAGCGCATTGGACTCATCCTCCGCACGGCTCGGTGTTTCGCAGAGAGCGCCATCGCCATCGTTGCGCTTTGGCATCTGGGGTGTAGCACTGTTGGCCTGGATGGGATCCGATGGAGGCATCTGTGCATTGTTGACATCAAGGTTTTTTGTTTGAATAGATGCGTCAGCTTCATTGATCACACCTTCATTATCAAACTGGTATGTCAGACGACACACCGAGCGTGTTGCCATGCAAGATCGCAGGAAGGTGTTGATGGCGTCCTCGTCCTTTAGTACAGTCTGATCACACATGTCGCCCACAATTGCGTAAAGTTGCATACCCACCGACGCCGGGGGAGGCTGTTGGATGGCATCACGCACAGCTATTACCAGTGCCTCACGCACACCACGCCGAGGCGGAATGAATCGCTTCTCCGTCACCAAATCGTTGCCCCGGTGGTAGATGCGCAGGTGCACAAGGCTATCGTCAGCGAGCATGGAGCTGACCAGACCGCCCACCCGCTCTTGCAGCGTCACTTTGAAAAGCAGTCGCTCTGAAGCAAATGAAGAAAATAAATTATTTACATCTCCGTCTGCAAGTAACTGCTGTGGACTGCTCGACTCACCGCAAATGACACTAAATTCAAAATCACCACGTTGCAGCCGCAGGTCCTGTGCCTTCAACAGCTCCACCACTTCCCGGAGCGTACGCGGCAAATGCTTTACGGTAAACGTCCGCCGCGTGCATTCACCGTCCCCGCTGTGTACCTCCAACGTGCACTGAAGCGTTCTGTCGTCCATCGCCCTTCACCCTTCCCCCTCCCTCCAACACAAAGCCTGAAAACCTGAAATTCAGCGGAAAAAAAAAAAGTCCCTACGCAAACCAAAGACGTCTTACTTCTTTTCTTCTATTTCCTCTGTGAAAATTTTTAAAAAAAGAAAAAAAAAAAAAGGCTTCAAAATGGAGAGGATGGAAAAAACACACAAAAACGCCATTATGAGAGGGAATTTTGTGAGGCTCCCACAAGCACACACACACACACACACACAAACAGCAGCAGCAGCAGCAGCATCCACTAATTAAATGTACACAAGAAATAGAAATTTAAAAAATAATAATCGAGGTGGAAGAAGCAGCAGAATGAAAAACCGGAAAGCATCTATAGATATGCTACACACACACACCCTCCCTCTCTCTCTCTCTCTCTATATATATATATATGGAAATAGACTTGGGGAAGCAAAAATATCTCTATCATGTGTCTTTATCGCGCTGCCGTGCGTAGCCGCGCTTAAGTTCAACAAGAAACCCATGCTGCATCTCCACACGGGAACAGAACATCTCGTAAAGAGACGAAACCTCAGAGTACAATTCCACTTCCGTGTTCGTGTGTTGTAGCACGTCACTCAGTTTGTCAAGCATAAAATCTTGCGTCTCGATAAAGCTAGCCAATGCCCGTCTGGCGACCTGCTCCTTCATCTGGAAATTCTGAACTTCGGCATGCAGAGATTTATTCTCCTGTGCTGTTTGAAGAGACTCTTGTCTCTCACGCATGAGGCCCTCCAATTTATCCTGCAGCACATGAATCGTGTGATGTGCCTCGTTGAGATTCGCCTCCATCTCAGAGAATCGTGCCGCCTCTGTCGCTGTCACTGCCGCGGCCTTCTTTGCTGTCTTAAGAGACCGCTCAAGCGACAACAAACGCTCCTCGTAGTCTTCCTGGAGACGCATGGATTGAGTCAACTGTCGCTGCAGCTCCCGCTTCTCGTCATACGCTTCTGTAAGCTGCATCTCACTGCGCTCCCGGCGCTGTCTTTCATGCATGAGATCCTCCTCCAGCCGCCTTGCACGCACGTCGTCACTTGCCTCCACAAGGGACGGAACCGTTTTTATGGCGTCGTCTGTAGAGCCACTGTGGGTTCTTGAGGGCGTCCGCCGGTTTCGGTCGATTGCCGAATGGGCCGGCGACGCTGCAGGTGAGTCTTCCTCCACACGTCGTACGAGGGCTCGAAAGACGTCCACCACGTCGTCGAGGGTATCGCACACGTCGCCGTGCTGCAATTCCTGACGGAGCTCCGCAAGGCAACGGCGAACTTGCGTCTGCAACTCTTTGTGTCGGCGGTTATCCTGCAGGAGAACTTGGACGTCCTCCAGAAAACTCCGTGAACGCATCCCGGCGTCCGCAAGCGTCCTTCGCACCATCCGCCAGCCCACGACAAGCGACGCCACGGCTGGTGGAAGCAGTCGTGCGCTCGGATGATCTTCGTCGAGCTGCTGCAGCGCCAATTCAATGTGCGGCGGTGTTGCCATGTTTTGCTCCTCCTCCTCTTCGTTCACCCCATTTTTCGGCGTCTGCTCGTCATTAGGGCTCGAACTCCTCTCCCGCACCGCCGTTCCCTCGTCACTGGACGCTGCATGTAGCACCTGTGAACAAAGGTGTGAGACGAGCGTCTCAAGCAAATGCAGACGCTCAACCTCGCCCCGCGGCATGACGCACTCGTCGCGCCCAAAAGGTAATCCACAATCTGCTCGCAAAAAAGGCTCTTTTACGGTAAACCACGTCACCGTCCCTGCCGTCTCATCAATGCCCCACGCAATGGTATCCATGCAGCGCAGGCCACCGTGCAGTTTTGAAAACCCATCGCCCGGAAACTGAAAAGATCCCTGTAGCGTCCATGCCTCCGCATCCCAGACAAGCGCCTGTCGGTCCGCTGCGTAGCTCCAGATGTGACGCCCAAGCGACATCAAAAGAAGACTCCGTATGGCCACCGCATTACTGTGTGCCTGCCACACGTGCCGCGGCGACCCATCACTCACGCCTGGCCTCAAATGAAAGACAACAATGTAGCCCATCATCGTCCCGATCCACAGGCGTCCCCCGCTGAGCAGTATGCTGCATGACGGCTCGCCGTAGTCGTCAACGGAGTAGGCCAGCATGCCAAACGAAAGCGTCTCGTCAAATCCCTTTCGCCAGTTCCACACGTCTACTTCTCCATGCTTAGTGATGGTTAAAATGCGCTTGGAAGCCTCATCGAGTATCACGTTGTGAAGATTACCGCGAATGCGAAATAGGCCCGTTGCAGTCACCACCGCCTTGTCATCACCCTCCCAGTGGACAAACACCACCTCACTAAATGTCCCGTCAAACGATGAAACCAACACACCGGCCCCATCCTCTGCCGCCTCACCCGCCGCGTCCATCGGTACAGGCGTCACGGCTGTGAACAGTGTACCAATATCACACTGGCGAAGCACATTCACAGGCTCCTCAGTGTCTACCAACACGAGCCGACCTTCCGTCGTGGCAATACACGCAAACAAGCGGCTTGCATTGCATGTCGTCGGAAATACAACCGCAAGGATCTGATCCTCCTCGCTGCACTCAAAAATAGGAGCAGAAGGTACCTTCGATTTCGCCCCTATGGCCGCCACGCCCGAAAAAGAAGCCGAGGACGAAGACGACGTTGACGAAATTATATCGGCCACCGCAGATGCAGAAAAGTAAAAGACACACATCCCAGAGGCGTGAATCGCCCAAAGGCCACCGCTCGGGTCACAATAAACGGCAGAGATGGGAGTAACGTTTGCGGCAAGAAGTTCTCCCCCCAATGTACACTGCGGAGAGGCAAGCATCGTGCACGCAATCCCTTTCTTCTCTCGCTCTCCCTATCGGTCTTTCTCTTCGAATAAATATTCTCCGCGCCGTTGCTGCAAATTTCCTTCCGCCCCCGAACCACCACTTCTCTCACAAATTTCCCCGCCACCCCACTCCCTCCCTTTCACAGTTCACAACAAAATTAATGGCATAAAACAAAACAAAAAAAAAAAAAAAATAGAGAAAAACAGGGCGCCCATGAGAACAATCGACGCAAAGCATCCATAAATAAAAAATTAAAAAGAAATAAAATAAAATAAAAAATCACCGCCCGGAACTATAAAACGCCTCCGCACCAATGCGCATGTGAAAAAACAAGATACATAATTCGCAAAAGAAAAAAAAAAAAAAGATAAAAGATAAAAAAACGCACTGTACGCAAACACACACAAAAAAAAAAAGAAAAAAGAAAAAAGGTCCATCGCATCAAAAGTGCAGCATCGTTGGGATGTAAAGTGGAGAGAGATTCCATCCCATAGCCATGCACTTATCCTTTGGACCCCGAATGTACATCAACGGCAAAAACTCATCCCAGTGAAGCGTCATGGTATCATTGAGCCCCAACAAACTCCGCATATTGGCGAGTTCCTTCGGCGTCGGTGGTTCACCGTAAAGACGCGTAAACATGGCAGCAAGATCTCGCACCTCTACAAAGCCCTCCGTCCCTGCTGAAGGCTCAATATTAAATTCTAAAAAGACACGCTGAACCTTTTTCACAAAGTCCGCGTCATACAAACTGCCATCCATTCGCAGAGTTAGAATAAATGCCTCCCACGTAATGCGGTCCTGTGGTACTTGCCGGCAGAGAGTCTCAAAGAAACTTTCTGTGTACTTGCTGAGGTCCCGCTCTTGGCCGAGAATACGAAGGCGCTCGCGAAACCCATCGACAAGAGCCGAGACGGGAACAGTACCGTTCTCCTGGATATCCATAAAAAATCGTTTCATGGTCCGCAGATGAATAGCGGCTGGATGATTGGTTGGTTTTGGCATTCGCCCTACCGCTTGGTACGCGAGAACGCAATTACGCCGCGTCTGTTCAAATACCGCCTCCGCAACGCGTGTCGGGATCGCCGTGGAACGAATGCCAACCTCCTTTATGTTTGTGTTGCGCACCACCAGCTCCGTCAAAAACGTGCCGCCCGTCCATGAGATAAACTCATTGTAGCTAAGTTCAATCCTCTCCAACGCCGGGTGGAACATTGCCATCCGTGTAATGAAGTAAACCGAGTCGTTTGTCAGATAATTGTTGGCGCAGTTAAACGACCGCAGTGCGGGGAGTCGTTTGCACATCTCCACCACCGGTCTGACGCCCTTTGGCCCCACGTACAGTCGCGAAAGGTTTAGCTCCGTGGTCCCATTCCACTGGCCCACGCCACTGGGAAACATGGCGGCAACAGCTGCGATGGCATGGCACTGAAAGCGCTGGCAAAGCTCCCCATACGCTTCGGCGGGCGAGATGGCATGAAA
>NW_001849565.1:74374-138011 GCF_000209065.1 Trypanosoma cruzi
CAGCGCCGTCGAAGTAAATTAATGTAACGCCATAAAATTGCATGGTAAAACAAAAACGGGCAAAAGCCAATGGCACAAAAGTGAGACACACATATACACATACATACATACATAAATACACACAAACAAAAAAAAAAAAAAAAAGAACATAAATGCCAACAGGAGTGGCAAAAAAAAAATTACGTTCTTGCCAATGCGCATACACACACACACACACACAAAAAAAAAAAAAAAAAAAAAAAAAAGGAATAGGGAAAAAAAAAGAGAGAGAGAGAGAAAAAAAGACACGCAGACGCTTATCTAACGGAAAACACTAAAAAAGTTTTGTGGTTTTCACCACAGGTACAGGTCATTAAAGTGCACGACAAGAAAGAGAGGTGCGAATGGGCGTGCAGAGACCAAAACCAAGACGCCCCCATATAACAATCAAAAGAAAATACAACAACAAAAAAAAAAATTTTCGGTCATCAGCGAGATGAAGAATGAGCAACGCCGGGTACTCTGTGCTTCGCGGAGGCCAGAGGTGCACCACCCTTCCCCTCTTTACTTTCCTCCGTCATGAGTGAAGTGAGAGCGGAGGCGCGTTTTTGATTTGACTGAAGGAAATGCTTGAAAACCACCCGCTTCATGTAACCGACAAGCGCGTCGCGAGCAGCAGCAGTCTCCGTGCAGCAGAAAAGCGATCCCTTTTCGAGTAGTACAACAAAACCATGTTTTGCAGTGGGCACCGGTGGCCTCATGCCAAGCTCGTTGACGAGGTAGACATCCTTCAGTGTTGCCAGGCTCCAGGTAAAATTCTCCTTTTCCCCCACGGCTTGGTGCACGATGGAGTCACCCACCAAAGTCCAAACGGAACGAACAAATTTACTGCAGCCACCGCGACAACACCACACAATTGTCGCAACACATGCGTCCTCAGTTCGGCAAATCTCACCAGCAGCGGGAGGTGAAATTTTAACTTCACCTTTATTCATCAGCGCATCTTTAGCTTCGGCGACGACATCTCTCGTCATCCCCGACGTTTTTTGGGGAACACCGCGAAAAAACATTTTGACGAGCGCTTGTGCATTCGCCACACGCTGAGGGCATAACAGCAACAAAACGGGATTGACGCCACTTGAAAGCTGCAGGTACAATCCGTTCTTGGCACACGACCGTGGTGCCTGGGTCCCAAGCATCGAAGACAGCTGGCATTTAATCACGTGGCCGACAGGGATTGTCAGCTCTGGCTTCTTTATATTCGGCCGCCGGATCACCAGCCGTGTGTCATTCTCCAGCACGACCCACACACGCTGCCAATCCTCCGCAACGCACGGTTTCACACATCTGTAGGCCCAAAACCCCGCGCAAAGCTCCCGAGGTGCCGTGAGGACTGTAGGTCGCTCCTGTCGCTTTGCCATCGACACGAAACTCTGCAACCTCGCCACGACATCCTTCTCGCAGTGACAAGCGCGGGTCAGTAACTGGCGGAACTCCTCGAGCGAGACAAGTTCGCCTTGTGGCTCCTCCAACAACTCCTCACCAACGGCCTCGAAAAAGAGAAGACGACACGCTGAAGCCACAATAAACGCTTTGCCGTTCACATTTGTCGTGCCCAATGCCGCAAAGAAACGTGCCACAGCATCCGCACTCTTATCCGACACAAACGGAAAGTGCGGATGCTCCAATACGGGATGGCCCATCGCCTCTTCAGCAATAATGTGAAGTCGAATAAAAAACTCCTCAAAAACAGCCGCCGCCAATTGCTCCTGATGTTCCACTTTCAAACGCCTCTCGGACTCGGCATCCATACTGAAGCTCATCAATCCAGCAGTAAAAGCCTCCAGCAGCTCCAGCCGTCTGGCACTCTCCTCTTCCATAATTGTAGTCAAGGCCATTCCCATAAGCACCATTTGGTGTGAGCTACCTGCCTTTTCTGACACAACTGGCGACAAAGTTCCACTTACATATAAGGACGGCAATGCAGACCCACTGCCGTAAACATATTTCCTTTCCAAAGCAGCAATGAACTCCTCCTCATGGCCACGATACTTCTCCAACTGCGCGTCCACGTTACCCAGCTTGCCAGGGGCATAGCGCTCATAGATGGACACAACACGGCTGCGGTAGTCTGGTGAGGCACTCTCCGCAACTGATGGCTCGGGACCATACTTCTGCTCCAAAGCAGCAATGAACTCCTCCTCATGGCCACGATACTTCTCCAACTGCGCGTCCACGTTACCCAGCTTGCCAGGGGCATAGCGCTCATAGATGGACACAACACGGCTGCGGTAGTCTGGTGAGGCACTCTCCGCAACTGATGGCTCGGGACCATACTTCTGCTCCAGTGCAGCAATGAACTCCTCCTCATGGCCACGATACTTCTCCAACTGCGCGTCCACGTTACCCAGCTTGCCAGGGGCATAGCGCTCATAAATGGACACAACACGGCTGCGGTAGTCTGGTGAGGCACTCTCCGCAACTGATGGCTCGGGACCATACTTCTGCTCCAGTGCAGCAATGAACTCCTCCTCATGGCCACGATACTTCTCCAACTGCGCGTCCACGTCACCCAGCTTGCCAGGGGCATAGCGCTCATAGATGGACACAACACGGCTGCGGTAGTCTGGTGAGGCACTCTCCGCAACTGATGGCTCGGGACCATACTTCTGCTCCAAAGCAGCAATGAACTCCTCCTCATGGCCACGATACTTCTCCAACTGCGCGTCCACGTTACCCAGCTTGCCAGGGGCATAGCGCTCATAAATGGACACAACACGGCTGCGGTAGTCTGGTGAGGCACTCTCCGCAACTGATGGCTCGGGACCATACTTCTGCTCCAGTGCAGCAATGAACTCCTCCTCATGGCCACGATACTTCTCCAACTGCGCGTCCACGTCACCCAGCTTGCCAGGGGCATAGCGCTCATAGATGGACACAACACGGCTGCGGTAGTCTGGTGAGGCACTCTCCGCAACTGATGGCTCGGGACCATACTTCTGCTCCAGTGCAGCAATGAACTCCTCCTCATGGCCACGATACTTCTCCAACTGCGCGTCCACGTTACCCAGCTTGCTGGGAACATACAAGTTGTACAACGCTACAACTCTGTCACGATAAGAAAGTTTCTCTTTATTACCCGTTTTATTTTCATTTTCACCGGCATTTTCATAAGCAAGGTTCTTCTTATCAGCCGCTTCTTTTTCATTTTCATCGGCATTCTCGTATTCCGGCTCGGGTCCATACTTGGCTACCAAAGCCTCAAAAAGTGGCTCTTCGCGTCCAGCGTATTTTTTAAGCTGATTGTCGACGGAATCAATCTTTTCTGAGGCGTAAACGGTGTAAAAGTTCACGAGACGCTGGCGATAGTACGCATACCATTCATCTTCTTCCCCTTCTTGGGCATTATATTCATTCTCGGCAATTCCCTCCGCAGAATCCGGTTCTGGACCGTACTTGTTGATAATAGCCTGAATAAACTCCTCCTCACGGCCCTCGTACTTCGAAAGCTGCGCATCAACGCCGGCCATCTTTTCCGGCGCGTAGCACTGGTACAAGGCAATAGCGCGGCCCCGGTAATCCATTACTTTCACCCGATACTGCCGCCGCGTTTACAGGAAAGCGTAACTCCCTTGTCTATTGGTTTTTTGTTGTTGTTGCTGCTGTTTCCAGGAGGGGGGAAGAGAGAGAGAGAGAGAAGGTGGAAGAGGGAGCGCTGAAAAGGAAAAATAGATCAGTAACACAAAGCCACAAATAAGACGCCACGTAACATCCAGGTAACGGTATATCTTCACGTTATTGATTCGCTTCCATTTAGGGTGCATAAATGTCGTATTAAGAGAAAAAAACAGGAGAGAGAAAAAAAAAAAAAAAGAAGATGAGGAGATTGTTTCAGTGAAAGTAAACAAGCGTAACAAAACAGCCACAAAACAGACGACATCGCGACATCAGGCCAAATAGGGCTGATACGCCCCTTTCGCCCGCACGCGCTCCAACAATTCTTCGACAGGCGCCGTCCGCTTCAACTCCTCAGAAAAAAGCCGCCATTCCTTCGCCGCGTCCGCAAATGAGACAGACTGAAAACTCTTCAAAAAGATTTGCACAAAACGCACATAATTCCCTTTGCGCCTCGGGGTCTTCGCAGTGATGCTGCGAACTCTCTTGCGCTCCGGTAGCTGAGACGACACCTCTGACAAGAGTGTTTCGCGCTGTGAGAGTCTCGCATCGCGTTGTAAGGCCAATCTAGTCATAAGACTGGATTCACCGGTCTGCAGGGAGTACACATCATATGAGCAGCCGTCACGAACCAAAAATCGTCCCAACGCATCCACGGGAGCTATGCACGGTCTATTCCCCTCGTAACTGACAAGAACGGCACCAAAACCAAAGCGCCGCTTAATTTCTAACGTTCCTGTCCTGCTGCGGTATGGACTGCCATTGACAAGGACATTCATTCCTTCGTTATTCCATCCAATATCCCCCTTATTTAACGCCTATTTTAATTCCCTTTTCTGGGCGGTTCTTGTGACTACTGCGTGACAACCATTCCGGCAAAATCGCAAAAAAATAAATAAATAAATAAATAAATTAAAAAAAAACAAGGGAATCAACCGTTGATTAAAACAAAAAAAAAATGGCAACGATAAAAGCAACATCTCTTATCTACCTATTGCTTCGGTTTGCGTCTACGGTGGTACGATCCCGATTGTCCGTATCCTCTCGTATTGTTACCGCCATACTTATTCTTTTCCCTGTCTTCTTGTTTCTTTTCCTTTCTTGTTGCTTTTTTTTTCCTCCTCTTCTTGGGTAAGTGTTTTGAGCGGGCGGTCTAAGCCCGACGTCTCAGCGCCTGCAGAAGATCTTCTTCCACAGCGACACCTCCTTTCTGAAGATATACAATCAACAGCGCCTTCTGCACATCGGGTGTCACCGCTGGATGCATCCGCTGCGCATTGGCCGCAAGCGCCCACGCAAGTGCGTCCTTCAGTGCCCCACGCTCAATGTGCGGAAGAAGCGACGCCGCCGTGTTCAGCTCCTCCATCGTCGTGCAGCGCCCGCAGGAACTGACCATTAGCTCAAGCAGCGTAGCCTGCATGGAAGCTGTCAGGTCGGATGCAGTGTTGCAGCAGTTGAACAATCGCACCAGTTGAGGCGTTTTAAATAAAACGGCATGTATGAGTGCCTTTTCGTGACCAATTGGGCGAAGAAAGAGCATCAGCTGGAGCCGCTGTAGCAGCGCCTTGTCTCCTCGAGCCGCAACACCCTCCATTGACGATACCAACATGTCCAGGTGAGATGACGCGACGTTGTCAGACTCATTCCTCAGGCATCGCACGAAAAGTTCAAAGGCCTCCGCAGGAAAACGATGGCAATCGGTCCCAAAAAACTTTGCAACTTCTCGCAGTGGGAAGTCCGCAGGATGCTTCTCCGTGTAATTCAATAGCAACTCCATGAGCGGCTGCAGGACGGCGGAACTTGTCCCCTCCACCCCAGTGGAGGCTCGCCACATGTCAAACACAACAGCACGGGGAAGTAGCGTGCCCTCCCGAGAAAACACATCCGTACAACGCCGCAGCAACGCCTCTGTAAGACTTCCATGGGTGCCGTTCCCATCGCCTAACGTCGCCGTCTCTACAGAAGATGGTGGCGCCGCTGTCGAAAATGGACTATTCAGCAAAGAAAGGACACGAAGCAAATGACATGCGCTGCAGACGCAAGCAGCACACTCTGTGATCACCGCCGAGGGGGAAGAACCTCGCTCCCATGATTCAGGGAATTGCTCAAGTTGATGATAAATTCCGGTGAGAGACGGTGGTTTCTTACCTGTCTGGACAAAAGATGCCAACACATCCAGCGCCACCGCCAGCACCCCCGTGACTCGACCACTATAGCGGTCCCACACACCATCACTCATGCCATGGCACCTCGCAATAAGGTCCTCGAGAAGCATTCTTGTCCCTGCGCTCACAGCAAGGGTTTGTTGTCGCTCCAACGCAAAAGCGATGCTCACGGTAGCGAGATCGCGTATGGGATCGTGCTTTCCAAAGGAACCCTGGCCGTACTCACCGCGGATGCATTCGACCGCCTTCATTCGAAGTGACTGTGCAACTTCACTATTCCCAACCTTTGCAAGAAGCTCCAGAAGCTCACGGCACACCACCGGCTTGAGGGGACGAGAAAGAAGGTGCTGAATTAAGTAGTTTGCCTCGTCTGAGCCATCCGAGGATGTGCCAAAGGCCTGGGAAACCATATGAATAATAGAATCCACAGAAAGCAGGTGGACATCCGACAATAGTCGCTCCTTGAGAGCCTGGTAGTCATACCCCATCATCATCACCTCCTCGCCGTCAAATGCCTCCCCTTCTTGGACTGCGAGACGATTCTCATGCAGAACACACAGCAACTCATGCTGTGCATCACACGTACACTCTTGGACAATAATGAGCGCCTCAACCACCAAAGAACGACTGGAAGAGGTTAAGGCCCTTGAAAAACGAACAAGACGTCCACACAACAACCTCCACAAGGTGGCGTGCGCTGATTCCTTCCGCAGCGTGGCAACACACCACAGTAACCGGGCCGATTTTCGCTCATCAAGCTGTGAGATTTGCTCCTTCGCACAAAAAAGAAGAGTGTCCACCATTTTCAACGGCCCCGATGGCGAAGCGATGGCAATGGCATGAAGAGACGCCAAAACCGTCTGCGGTTTCCAAATTGCGAACTGAGGTCCCACAAGCCGTTCATCTACCTCCTTCAAGAGGCTGTCAATACAAGCCGGAGAAATATTTCCACTACCATTACTCTTGGCGATGCGAAAAATGCCAATCGCCACATCTTCTTGGAGGGGTTCCGCCGTACGAAGAAGCGGAAGCAGAGAGGCCAACCGCTGTACAAAATCATTTGCACAGCGCAGCAGCATCGCGTCAGTTGCGTTGGAAGACAGTGTGGCCGTTGATGCAGCAACGGAGCTTAAATATCGTGCAGTCGACATGGACGGCGCCGCCTCACTGAGTACCACCAACGCCCGTGTGCAGAGCAACGAGAGAACCGTCAGCGCTTGACCCGTCATTTTTTGTTGTTTTTCACCCCCCGCCCCGCCCCTGTGACAAATGGAGTAGTGCCGCCGCCAATCGTATCTTTCTCTTGTTGTTGTTTTCTTTCCCCTTCCCCTGGTGCGGTTGCAAACGATCACAATTTGTAGAAGAGCAGATAAAGTGCGTGCAGAAGAGCAGCAATCAGAAGGAAAAGCACAAAACACGCGGCAAGCAAAATACCCCCACAATGAGAAGCAAAAATAAAAATAAAATAACATAAAATACCAGCAAGCAGGGATGGAAAAAAAGGGTAATGACAACAAAAAAAAAGTTTTTTTTTTTAAAGAAAAAATCCGCCTTTGTTTGACTGTTTTACTTTTTATTTTGATATATATGTATATATCATTATTTTAATGTTTTTTTTTTTTTTTTTTTTTTTCAAATTCTGTCAGTGCAAATATGTGACTGGCCGGCGGTACTTCTCCGCCCTTTTCTTCGTGCTCCCCCACACAATCCCTTCGTATTCACAGCGATCTGGTGCATGGCATAAGTGCATCCACGTCCTCCGTTACCGCCTCCGGTGAGTTGCGAGACAACGCCGCCCTCGGCCCGCGAGGAATGCACTCTTGAAGTACCCTTACATTCACCTGATTGGATTTCGCCAGCCAGCGGGAGGCCAGCTCCGTCAATGACAAATGTGTGAAGAGGCCCAAAGGATAACGATAGAAACGATTTGAGTAGTAAAGCACATCCGTGTCCCCTGGCAACTCTCCACCGTAGACAAAGAGTGAGCCTTGAGCAAGAACATACGCGTGGCCGCTGCGAGCGCTTGGATGTGCCTTCCCGCAGCTCAAAGTAAGATCTATCCACCGCGGAAGTTGTGTCTTAGTGTGAATGCACCAAAAGTCTTCAAAGTAGACATTTCCGTCGTTGTCACCGCCATGGATGTACACACGTCCTTGCAGCACAACCATCGCAGAAGAGTAACGTGGAAAGGGGCGAGGGCCACAATATGGTAATACCTCACGCCACATGTTCGTTGGGAAGTGGTAGTAGAAAAGGGAATTGCTGTAGACAAAGCTTCCCGTCTGAGACATCGTATGTGTATGATATCCCCCAAAGACATATAAATAATCACCCTCTACCTGCGCACTATGGCCTATCAATGGTACTATAGGCTTCCCGAAAAGACCAAAAGATTGTACGGGATGCCATTTGTGTGTATTGAAGTCTAAATACCAGAAACACGTTGACGTACTGCATGGCTCCCCCATTAGAACGTACATGTGATCGCGGTACACATGAGCACTGTGTAGGCGTCGTTCTCCCGGGCCTTCTGGTTCTGGCGGTGCATGATGTAAACATGACCAGGTAAATGTCTTCAAGTTAAGTACAAGAACCTCCGAGAATAGTACAGGCATATATAAATGATATCCACCATACACATACATATTATCGCCATACACAACGGCGGAGTGACTAATGCGTGGGGCAACTATGTCCCCATTGATTGTTTCCTTGTAAGTCCACGTAAAGGTTTTGAGATCAAAGCAGTATACATCGTTGTATACATAATGGAGGGCGCCACCCCCAAAGAGAACAAGAAATTCATCCTTGTAGTTCACCAGTGAATGGCAGCAGCCATGTGGGGGAGTATCCCCACGGGGAATTACGCTACTCCATAAATACGTTGTCGTTTTTGTCGACTCCCCTTTACTGACGTAAAGAGGCATTCACGTTGCAAGCAGAAACGGAAACTACCGACGGCGGAAAATAAAAATAAAAATAAAAAATTCAACAAATTCAAAAATCTAAAAACAAGAAACTTTTAAAACAAAAAAAAAACCGACTGCCTTCGCTCTACCGCCACCACCACCACCACCACCAGTTGATCCCTCGCAACAAAAGAGGGGCGGTGCGGACCGGAGAAAGTCCGAGAGGCCACGTGTGTCGTACGAACCGCACACAAGAAAAAAAAAAAAAGCCAATGCCAAAAAAACAACAAAAAAAAGGAGCACGAAGACCAACTGCTACGATTGTGCCTACGTCCACAAGCGGCCCCTAAAATTTCTTCGCTTCCTTGAGAGCTCTCTCCCTTGCGGAATACCTCCTGACAGCAAAAAGGGGAAAAAAAAAAAAAAAAAAAAATCAAATAAATAAATAAAGAGAAACGGAGTGGAAGAGAGCACCTCAACGTGGGTGACGTAATAAAGAAATGCCCCACACAGACACAACAGAGAATGGGAAGAAAAACATGTGCCCAAGTTTTTATTAAATGGCCTTAAAAACTCCCTGAATTTCAAATTCATCAACGGCATTTCGCACTTCGTGTAACCACGCAGGAGCATTCGACGGAATCCGCACTCCGTCCATCCGCACCACTTTGCCAAGCATCGAAATACCCCTCAGCAAATCACCATCGTCATCATCATCATCATTATCCGTTCCCAAACACGACGACGCAGCCGACAACTCGTGACGTAATTTAACGTACTCCTTTGATGCCGCATAGAACAGCTCAAACGTGAGAGTGGGGCTGCAGTACTGACTCTGGAGAAGTGTATTGCCGCCTCGAACCACCGCACGCAGGCGGAAATGTGCGCTGCCATCACCCATATATGTGTTACTCGAGATAAGAGAATAAAGGACACGGTAAAGCCGTGGGGCGTACGGGCTCTGAGCTATTGTATCCAACACATACGGGGAGAAACAGTCACTCTCAATAGGCCAATTCATGTCTCCCGATTCATTTTTGCAAGAAACAAACCTTTCCAATGCATCTGCAAGGAGCCCAGCCGCTGATGTGGGTTCCAATGGACGCATCAGCCTCCACGTTATACAAAAATGGAAGGGATTTACAATATACCACTGCTGCAAGGCCCGAGTGTACAGTTCAATCTCTAGTAACCCTGTGGCCAGGGTTTTTTGCACCCATTTCGTTATCCGCTCAGCCACACGGTGACTCTGAACAATTTCAGGCTCCATACGCTGCAGCAAATCCATGACACGCAAAACGTCTTGCAGAGACCTCAACACACAAGAGCGCAGCTCAGCCAATGAGTAATCGTCCATTTGCGAGTCCTCAAAAGCCCCAGTAGGGAGTGAGATGTCACCCTGCTCCAGTATGTTCGATAGATAAGACGCAAGCACACTCCGCGGCGTCTTGTCGTCCCCACAAGGCAAATAAAGACCTTGCCAAAGATATTCCGCTATACATGGCAGAAAAGGAGCATTTAGCTCACGCAAGGACTCGCCAATGGCGGCAGCGGCTGCGACATCGCCTGAAATCATAACTGCAACCCGCAAAAGTGCCATCAGTGAAGAAACCACACACTCCCTCTGTTCAGGCCCCCATTTTCTCTGATGACGAGAAACAACAACCGGCATGAGTGGGGCATGTTGTTGCTGCTGATGCTGAATCGCAGCATCACCGTATGGCACCAAGGCGATGTAGGAAAGCTCAGCATCCCAGGCAGCCACAGTTAAACAGCCCACTGCTGCTAGAGCCCGTATCTCTTTATCTTCTGAAGGGGAAAGCAAAGTGCAAAGTCGTTCATAAGTCGTAAACAATGCCACCGAAAGTTCATCGTGCCACACAGCCATCTCATCGTTGTCATTTTGGATGATGTACGCGGCAATACTCCTCACATCATGAGCAGTCAAGCGCCCAAGCCATACGAGCAACGACGCTAAGCAACCCCTCAAAAACCCCTCCAGTCGTCCGAACGCCTCTTTCTTCTGCGTGTTTCTTCGTTGGATTCCTTCCACGAAAATCGCATAATCATCCGGGTCGTCGGTCAATTCCATTTCTGGCACGGGAAGAAGCATCAGCACCTGCGACAAGACGCTGAGACCCTCGCACAGCGCCAAACCGACTTCCAACGATGACGCCACTACCGCCTCCGGTTGCTCTAAAGCACGTTTCAGAGTCTGCGCACCCGACGCCAAAGCTTGATAAAGTACATGCTCGGTACCAAACCGCACCACAACCTCCTCTACGGAAGACTCCAGAGAAGATGTTATAATGCGGCAGACGTGCAACAGGGGCGCATGTGTACGGCTGTCCAACACAACTTCAAGCGCCGACAAAAGAAGTGAAACTGCACTGGCGTCGAGCACCGTGATGGCTCGAAGCACAGCACACACGGCCCTAAGAATATCCTCCTTTGCTGTCCCCTGATGCAGCCGCTCCAACGCCAACCGCCAAAACGTTGAGGAAGGCAACTGGGCCCAGAATAACGGTGCGATTTCCTGCGGCTCGTGTACGCTTACCTCCATTAAGAAAGACACCCCCTGCGTGATGATTGACGCCTGCGCACTCACATCTTCCTCAATAATGGAAATCAATAGAAGGTGCATGTTATTTTGTATGCGCATCCGCTGGGTCGAGCGACGCACAGGACCGATAGAAACACGATGGTCGCTTAACACGCTCATCATGCCTGACAACAACTTCATCAAACTTCGGGTTTCTCTCGCCACCTCAGGTACGACACCTCCAAAGACGGCCAAGAGTGCTTCCACCACACTTAAGTTAGACTGTAGGAGAAGCAACGATGACACACACAAGTATGTCTGCTCCATCACTGGCGCTGGGAGATTGGCTGCGCCGAGAAAGTCCACGTAAAACTGCAGCAAGTCGGCAAGGTCGGAAGGTCGTTCGTCATTGACAGGACGTGCCATTGCGTCTGGAATAAACTGCATGCAGAAGAGACGGTTGAGAATTGTCACGAGAAGCAGAGAGGAAGCTGACAGGGTCCCCTCGTAAAACTTCATGACTGCCTCCCTAAAGAAAAGTGGCGGAAGACTCCGTCGAGTTATATTCGCGGTAAAAGCCGCCCGGCGAAGAAGGTCGCGCAAAAACGCCCCGGCCTCAACGCTGCCATCTTCCACAAATGCCTGCAACGCGATCCACGCATTGGGCGGCACCCGCTCCTCCATGCAGTACCGACTAAAACACAAAATAATAATAATAATTTAAAAAGAGCATGAACAGCAGAAAAATGTAAAAGCAAATTTCCAGCAAGAAGAATTTGTATACAAGCATTGTTGATGTCATGCAGGGCACACAAAAAAACAGAAAAGTATATATATATGCAGATAACAAAAAGAACAAGAAGACACAACTGCGTGAAATCCATTTCCCCTCCCTTGTAGAACGTTGTCTCATGCCATCTGGCTCTTAAAAACTTCTTTACGCTTACTGTAAAGGCTCTCCATCACGTTCATGCCTATGAGCTCATCGACTGCCTCGAGGTCTTGACGTCGTGCCGCAACGTCGTCCGAGTAACCGCGATCCGGGGAGTAATACGGCCGGAGATCGTCAGGGTAAAACCGCTTGAACACAACGCCATGTGCAGTCAAGTAACCAAGCACCACAAAACAGATGGCGCTATAATATTCCCGTGTCTCAGCTCCTGCACGGCCTTCGGTGTCGCGACGTTCCGCCTCCTCTTCCGCCTTGGCGGCCTGTTCATAGTTTCCCCTCTCCGTCAGCTTCCGTTTCCGGTACGCGAGTTCGTCGCGACTCGTTCGGTGCGTCAGCGGGTGGTCGGTGAGGCTGTTGCTGTGCATTTTGTCCTCGTACAAACTATTCGGGGCTCTGCGGATGGAAAAGATGTTGTTCGTTCTCCCTTCGAGCTCCTCCGTCACACAACGCCCACCACCATTGCTACCGGTCGCCGTTGCCGTCGCACCCTTGCACAGTCGCAGAAACGACTGCCGCCACATCCTAGCGTTACTATGAGTCTACGGCTCCTTTTCAATTCATCCGTGCGTGAACACAAACGTGGTGGGTGCGCAAAAAAAAAAAAAAAAGCGCATAAAATAATAATAATAACAATAATAAACAATCGGCCAACGAAAACACAGACACACACGGACAGAAAAAAAGAATCACAAAAAAAAGAGCTGCGCGCATGCATCGCCGTCAACCGCATTAACAAAAAAAGAAGCAAAAAAAGGGGTAAGAAAAAAAAAGAAAAAAGAAAATGCGGCACTAACTCACTCGCATCGCATTTAACCCCAGCAGCACTGTTTCTCTCTCTCTCTCTCTCTCTTTTTTTTTTTTTTTTTAGTGCATTCTACAGCCTGTTGCAATCTCCTCTGGAACCATCAGTTGGGCAAAGAGGAGCAAAGACGGTACGGACCCCCTTGAGGAAGTCTTTTGGTGTGCGACTCTTCAGCATCGCGTACGAGGGAACACGTGACCACAGCCCCGCATTTACCCGCTCGCTCTTCAGCGCAAGTCCAAAGGAAGCCAAAAACGAAGAGGCCTTCCCCATCACATCTGGTGCGCTGTCAATCGCCTTCACGGCGGCAAAAACAATTAGAATAAGCTCATTGATTTGATCCATAGTTTCTTTCAGTTCATCTACTTTGTAAAATGCCGCCTGTAACTGCTGGCTCCTTTCCTGCAATGCGGCAATGCTTGGACGAAAACCGAGCTTCAGCAACTCCTCCGCCAACTCTTTTAACTCCCGCTCTATAACTTCATGGCGCGCACGCAGGCCCTTCAAATACTCCTCAAGCTCTGAAGTGGCCGTCTCGGTGGCGGCAATGTGGTCCAAGACGGCGCTGCAAAATGGCCCGCCCCGCAACCTGGCATCGGACATCTACACAATTCAAATAGTACACTTGCGCCCAGAGGGAGAGGCACCTGCTCTTGTTTTAATTATTTTTTTTTTAAGTTTTGTGTAGAATGGATCCCACACCACAGAGAAAACAAGTTAAATAAAAAATAAATAAATAAAAACATCACCACAACAGCCGCAGAAATAAGGCGTTAGACCACACGACAGATGACCATGGTAGGTTTGGCACCTCCACATTCATAGAGAATACAATGAATGTCACGCACGCAGCTGTGCGCTCGGTGAAGAGATACCCTCAGAAATGCATGCATAAAAATAGTTATATTCCTTTCTTGGGCATCACCACCCCTCCAATTCTTTTCCTTTACGCCCCACTGCAGTCTTTTCCCTTCTTTTTTTTTTTTTTGCCGTGTTTGTGTTTTCTTCTTTGCCTTTCTTATGGTTTGCTTCCGTGCCGTTGTCATCGATGTTTGTCACTTCTTCTATTTTCCTTGTTTGTTTGTTTGTTATTGTTTTTATCGTCGTCGCTATTTCTGTCCTTCTCTTTGCTCTTCATAAAAGTCATTTATTGCCTCTTTGAAAGAAGACCTTGAATAACACTCACTAAAAACGGAATCACAAGAAACGTCCAATACTTCTGAAGAAATGTACGGTTATCCTCCTCTGGCTCCTCCCCCTCGTCTTTCTCCCCCAAAACCCCCGCCTGTTGTTGTTCTGAAGGGTGGTCCCCGTAGGAGGAGGGGGCGGCGCCACTTTTCTTGCCTTTGCGGTCTTTGCTGCCAGTTGACTTCGAATCGCTGAGTCGTGCAATCGTGTCGAGTTCAGCGTAGTCCGGCAGGCTGCGTGGCGCTGTCGGCTCCACCAGGCCAACGCTGACACGCATCCGAACATTCGGAAAGAGCGAGAGGATGCTGAGGTCACACTCGTCACCGTTGAGCATCTTTGCATGAAATGTGTTTGTCCCGCTGGTCGCCTGAAGCCCTACGACCGTCGCGTCGGGGCCAACGGCCACACGCAGCGACTCCCGCAGCACGACGGTGCGAGAGTCCAAAGCGTCAAAGTCGCGAACCAGAGAACATGGCGTGAGAACCACAGACACGGCGTTGATACCATCCTTGTCGCCTTTACGCACGAGACGGTAGTAAACAAACTGCGCCTTTGCCAGCGCCGTTTTCTTCTCCTTCGTCAAATCAATATCTTTTCCAGAATCCTGTGCGTCTTTGTTCTGTTTCAGCTTCGCAGTGGCACCAACGGGGCCACGTGAAATCGTCATACTGCTGATAAACTCCCAGTCACCCGCAACTCCCACGCGACGCTGCAGTTCGTACACCTCTGAGGCGGCATCGGAGACCACCACAGTCATGGCCAGCAGGGCAAATAAGCCAAAAAGTAAAAACCTCATCCTTCCTTTTTTGCTTCCGTTGCTTTTTTTAAAAAGAAGAGAGAAAGAAAACGTAATAAAAAATGGGAATAAAAAATATTTTTTTTTTTGGGAATAAAAAAAAAACAGCTGAGCCCCTCGCAAAGAAGCAAAAAGCCAGCCTCCACCGCATTCCCATGTTTATTATTCATTTTATTCATGTGTACTTGTGTACCTCCCTTCCTTATGATATCTCGGGGTTGAACAAAAAAAATATAGAAGCGTGTGCCAATGTTATTCATCACGCGGCAACATCTTTATGGGTGTCTGCAGACGTCTCTGCTTTGCACAAAAGAAGGGGAAACACAAACGACGCATCGCCATGCACACGCACCACTTCACAGTTATCCAGCAACACGCCGTTAGCCCTGTCCTCCGCCACATTGCAAGAACTGGGGGAAGCATCCACCTCGAGTCCTGTTGATACATACACCACTGTATCTGCGCGGACGTTTTGCAGCAGGTGATGCTTTGGCAGTCCACCACCCAACACAATGCACGTGGTGCGCCCATTATTATTCTGACTCCTGTTACCGCCCTGACTGTCATCGCACCGGCGGTTGCGGCAACCCAACTCACGCAGTCGCACAACATCAACAATGGGGTCCAGAACAAGTCCCTTCTTGGAATAATTGTAAAAGTAAATCATGTCACCAATGGAACCATCCGTGAGAGCGGGTGAAAAGACGGGAATGTTGTTTCGGTAGCACCAGTAAAGAAGGCTATCGCTGCACGTTTCCGGGTGCTTGCACCCAAGCGCCGCGCCAATCGCCGCAATCATCTCAGATGGCGCCGTCATTGTTTCCCAGCGAGACTCACGTTGCAGTTCATGAAGATGCTTCAACACGGGCATAAAAAAGTTCTCAAAGTGACAATAATTGTCATTTGGCACCAGAAGATTGCCAGTGCGGTTGACGCCACATCTCCGGAGTTCTCGCCCATCTAAGCTAAATTGCCCCACGAGTGTCTTCCCAAGGCACTTGATGGCATCCTCTTCAATCCCTCCTGCGGTTGAAATAAAACCATCAATGAGTCGATCCCGCGCCAGGCATGCAAACGTGTCACGCAGGCCACTCGATATGAGGTTCGACGTGTACGCCAGGAAAACGGCGTCTCCGGCACGCTTGTGGTAGAGCGCCCGCTGTACAATTCTTCGCGCCCGTCCGAGTTCTGTCGCCTGCAGGCCAATGCGAGGGTACGACGCGAGAACGCGGCGCAGTGCCTCCTCCTGGTTTAAGGCAACCAGTTCACTGTAATCCAATGCATCAACAGTCTCCATGCTTAAATACAACCGCCGAAACCCTGTTTTTCACCCGTGGGCCGTGGGACTAATTTAAACTCTTTTGCTTGTACAAGACCCTAATCGTTTCCTCACTCAGTGCACCCTCACCACCCCGTTCTTCAGTGTTCCAAAAGTACTACAATAAAAGTAAATCCACAAGGTAAGGACAAACCCCCCCCCCCAAAAAAAAAACAAAAAAAAAAGAAATTGGCTCATGTAATGATGGAAGTATCCAGCAGGTGGCAAAATACACACACACACACACATAGCGCACATGACAGTATAATGACATTAGCACAATAAAATGTATACAGCGTTTATATATGTGTACTTAAAGTGTTATTCATGTGTCTTCTTTCTTGTCCTTTTATTTGATTGGGTTCTTCTCGTCCTATTCATTCAAATCAACGAAAAAAAAGGGGGGGATAAAAAATGTAGATGGCAAGGAGATAATACCACCACAAGTTCTGCTTACGCGTTTCATCCCTTCTTTTTTATCTATTATTATTTTCTTCTTTAATTTATTTGCTTTTATTTGTTGTTGTTTTTGTTGCTGTTCCGTCGTGCACAAAAAATTCACGTGCAAGACGGAGTGGGACTCACTGCTGCACGTTCAGCAACTCAAACCACTGACGCATGGCGTCTGCAATGGCCCCTGGCAGCGCCTCAAGTTCCCGGACAATAAGATAATACGGGAATGGAAACTCCTCCATATACGAGCGGCGCACCACCTTACCGCCCTTAAACTCCACTAGCTGCATGTCCAGGACGGAGCTTGACTGCACGCGATGAAGACGCGCCTCTCTTTCGGCCTTGAGTCGCCGCAAGCGCTCCGCAGGGGAAAGTTGGGAGAGGTCCTTTGCGGCAAGAGGGGCGGTAGATAGGCTTCCAGTCTCTTTCTGCGCCACACAACTCTCCCCGACAGAAGCCACACCACCACCGCCGAAAGCAGCGGTGGGAGCAGCAGCAGCCTTGACATCAAGAAGCACAAACACAACAATTTGACGATTCTCCTCCGCTCGCAAAAGCAGCCTGCGCAGCTCCAAACGATCTTCCGTGATCTGACCGTCACTTATTATAAACATCATCTGTTGCAACTGCTGTGTGGTGGATCGTGTCTGTCCGTGCATGCGCTCCCGCGCGGCGTCCAAGTAATCCAATGACGTCTCCAAAAGAATTTTCAAACTCGTTGACTTTTGTGCAAAAGTCACCTCACTGAAGGCACGTGGACCACTTTCTCCCGTAAAGGGTTCGTGTAACTCATGCACAATATGTGTCTCTTTTCCAAAGCAAGCAATACCCAACTCCCCAACCTCAAGCTGCCGTAGCGCCTCAGCAAGGAGAGCCACCGCACGACACGACATCACACCGGCATTGTTGCATTGCATACTAAAGGAGTCATCAAGTGCAACGAGTATCTGATAATTACGCTTGTTTGGCTTTGTCCTCCGCAACCATATACGATCCTTCTTAAACTGTGAAGCAATGTAGGGAATAATCCGTTTCATATTCAGACGTTTGCCCGTCTTGTAGTCGCCCTGCAGCTTATCCGCCAACGTGGGTGCAAGAATGAGACGCAGTTGTTCACAAAGGTGGTGCGACAACCCCTGAACGGCTGCCACTTGCTCCTGCCAAAGCTTTCGGCCGCGACTCATCTTTTCCCCCTCAGCCAATGTATCTTGCTGCTGCTCAAACCCGTT
Source organism: Trypanosoma cruzi (assembly GCF_000209065.1). Classification (NCBI taxonomy): domain Eukaryota; phylum Euglenozoa; class Kinetoplastea; order Trypanosomatida; family Trypanosomatidae; genus Trypanosoma; species Trypanosoma cruzi. The sequence goes on from NW_001849565.1 coordinate 92,383, forward strand.
AACGTCCTCCTCCTCTTCTTTCTCCCTTTCGTCATCATCATCATCATTGTGTATTTTAGCAACGACTTTAACACGCCGCTTGCCTCTCCTTTTGTCGGCATCCTTCTTTGAATCTTCATCATTCTCGTCGTCGCTCTCCTCGTTGAGTGTTGTGTCAACGGCCGGTTTACGACGGCGCCGTGACGTGTCCTCTGGCGCCTCGCAATCGCTGTCCGCATTGTCGGAGTGGTCCTCCTCCATCTCCGGCAATTCGTACTCAGCCTCTGTGACAGGCAACGGATTCTCATCGGTGGCAGCCATGCCCTCACGCTCGCCTTCCTCATCAAATTCAAACGCGTCAATCTCGTCGTCATCATTACCGTGTCGCTCTTCCTCCTTTTCCTGCTGTTGTTGTTTTTCTTGTTGATCGGATGACTTCTGTTTCTTAAGATTGACGTTCCGGTCCGGGTTCAACTGCTGCGCCTGCCGCTCGTGACGTTGTAGTGCATCCTTAATGGCACGATACGGATTGCGCAACGTCGCGCTACGCTCTGCGTTGTCACGATGTCGTGACGGATCGCTCCTCTCTTGTCGCTTCCAATTTCGTCCGGCATCGTCAGGCTGCTGGTCATCATCCGGCTGTTGCTCCTGCTGCACGCCCGCAGCCTCTTGCGGCTTCTTCTTCTCACACTGATCCCCGTCGTCGGCCTCATTCTTGCGTTCTGTCGCCTCCTCGCCGGTGTGTTCGTCCTGCCGCCCGCCATGAAAAACGTTCTCATCGGGCTGATCGCTGTCACTTTTGTGCGAGACGGCCGACTCCTTGTCGTTATCAACGTCATCCCCGTCAATGTCGCTCCCGATGCTTCCCTCCTCGTCGTCCACCTCGTCTTCTTCTGCGCCTTGTTGTTCTTTCGGCGCGTCTCCCAACTCGCTGCCGCTGCGGCTCCTCTCATCGCCCTCATCCTCTTCTCCATCCTCGTCCCTTCCGCGGCTGTTACTAATACTACTACTACTGCTGTCGCTCTGGCCATCGTCACTGCCATCGACGTCCTCGTCCGTGTCGGCAATGCCGCCAGCGTCAGCCGCCAGCTCGTGTTCTCCCCCTTGAAGCTCCTTCTCCGCCTCCCGCAACGCCTCCTCGCGGTTTTCAAAATTCCCAGTCTCTTCGTTGTTCTCATCGGCTTCGTTCTCCTCGCCCGCCTCCTCGTTGCCAAATATATCCTCTGGAACCTCCTCGGCGTCGCCGTCGTCGTCGCTGTTCATGTCGTTGCCGTCATTTTTTTCCTTCTTCATGCGCTTCCGCTCCTGCGCATCCTCGCCGTTGACGCTTCCCATCTCCTTCTCGGAGTCGTTGTCGTCATCTTCCTCATCGTCCTGGTCCTCCTCCGCCTCGCGCTGCTCTTTTTCGCCCTTAAAATCCGTCTCCACGTCAGCTGCCTTGTCCTCTTCATTATTTCCGCCATCCTCTTCCCGATCACTCTGCTGCTCCTCCCTGTCCTTCATGTTCATGAGCTGATCCTCGTTGTCGATCTGATCCGTCACATCTTTCTCGCCGTGTCCGTCGTCCATGCCCGTGCCGTCCTGCTGCTCCCCATCGCCACCCTCACCGTCGTCATTCTCCCCCTCGTCCTGGTCCTCCGGTTTGCAGAAGCCCTTCTTCAACAAAATACAGAAGAGACGTGAGAGCACAAGGCCCAAGTGAGACTGCGCCCGCAACGCCACGGCAGAGCCATGCAAAGCCGCACCGACACGCTCAAGACTGGTGTCAATTCGTGCCAGTAACTCGTGTCGAAGCTCTAACGAGATGCGGCGCTCCCTTACCGGGTCATTAAGCAACGTGCAGAGTGACACGGCAATACGCTGTGAATCGCACTTCAACTCCCTCACTGCAGTGGAGTATTTATGGTAAATCGTAGTCCCCTCCGTATAGTCCTTATTAGCAACGCCATCATCGCCACCCAACTCCCCCAAGGCTGAAGTCTCAACGGCGTCCTCCTTGTACACCGACTTCAGCTCCTCCACAAGCTGTTGAACTTTCTGGGGCCACAAAGAGCAACCCTCTTTACGTGCACGCTTCCTGTCAACCGTTGCTACATCCATGAAATCTTGACACAGCGATTTCATGTTAAGTGCATCACATAACGCAGCCGCCGAGGCATCGACGCAGCCAATCCCCGTGTTGCATAATTTGCTGCAAACGTCACGCAGTTGAACGTGCAGTGTTGTGTGTCGCGCCAAAATGGCATCTGGCACAGAAATGCCCGTGCGGCGCTGTGCTTCTGACGAGTGACACAGTTTCCAGAGTTCATCCGTTCCGTGGGATAGCTCCTCAATGCTGCTAACAGCACCACCTAGAGAAAAGACGCGTTCTTGTAACAGCCATCGGGTTTGGTGCAGGAAGCATTGAAGTTGAACACACACTTCAAGCGACGCTTGCAACAACTTACCCCCGTCCGTTACGGTGATCTCTTCGCAATTTGCCACGCAACCCCTCAATAGAGTTAATTGCTGTTGTACCTCGTAGAGAATGGAAATTAACTCTGTCTCCTCCACTGCGAGAGCGAATAAGGACTCCACTGTGCCTGTGCCACGTTTTGCCTGGGCATCACTAAGATCCTTGTGTGGATGTCGTTCCGCATCCCGCATACGCTGCATCCAACGAGCAAAGCGGTAGTACTCCACGGCTGCTTCTTCAACTCGTTTTCCAACAGCAAGATGGCCATGTATGCTGCGGCATGTCAATAATGCGTTTTTGGATGCAAATAACTCCTCCCATGAGGAAAATTGTTCCTCGTGCGTGTGGGGCACACCTTGTTCCTGCATAACAATAAAAAGTGTCTTCAGTGCCCGCAGCTTTTGGCTCTGCGGCACACCATTGGCCTGCAACGCCTGCACACGTTCAATGATTTCTTCAGCGGCGTCCGTAAGGAATTGTACCCCCTGAAACACATAACCGTGTGCAAACACCGCATTGCCATCTCGCGGCTCTGAGGTCTCCATGGGGATTTGTTTCCCGGAACGAGTTCTCTTAGAAGCCGTCCACAATTGGTCTTTATTTTTAGTATTTTTTCCACCGTTGGTAAAACGATGAGCCTTGGATCTTCCCTTCCCTTTGAGGTGAACGGAAGAAAGAACAAACCCCATGGCTGCATCCTCCTCGCAGCGCTGTTCCTCGCTAGCTATAATGTTCAGAACAGGCGTTCGTAAAATCTCGTCCAATTCCGCCAACGCACGCCCTATTTTAAGATGCGACTTCTCCGCCGTGGCACGCACGGCGTAATACGTGGAGTCCTCCCAGCGCATGATACGTGTGAACGCCTCCATGTCTTCCTCAAGTGGCAGCAAGGCAAGCCGCAGCTTTTCCGACACGAGGGGGGAAAACTGGCTAAATAAATCCACCAAATGCATCGCAACGTTGGCCAGCGGTGAAGCGGATAAGGACATTGATGGTGATGATGATGATGATGCCACGAGCTGCAACGCAAACGCCTTCAGAAGCCGAAGGCGCAGATGAAAGTCCCCGTAATGTGCACCCCACATAAAATCCATGCAGTGGCGGAAGAAGAGTAGGCAGCGCTCTGACAAGGCCTCATCCGTCATCGAATCCGCGCCTTCAATGAGATCACAAAGCCAAAACCACCGCATGCCAGACTTCATCTCCCACTCCTCCCGCTTTGCTGTAAACACTTGCGACCAGCAGTGAAGCTCAAGCCGCCTCCATCGCAGGACAAACGAAGATAATTTCGTCATGTGCGATAAAATCGATGTGCCGCGCGATGCGTTGCGTTCCCATTCATAACACTCCCGCAAGAGAACCTCGCATCCCGTCATTATTTTCATAAGGGGCGTTGTGAGTGCTGGTAGGGCAGCAATTCCATTCGCAATGCGAAAGCAGCGGTGCAGCGACGGAGTGTCAGGGTACGTAGACCGCAGGTGCTCCACAGCTTGAATGAGGTCCCGCAGTGACGCACTGAAGCCTCGGATCTCTGACGGAGCCGGATCCGTGAAGACGTTAAACCCGGTAGCTCGCTTTTCTTCAAGAGACACCTCCGTCGACAACAACTCCCGTGTGACCAAGACAGCGCGTGCCGCAAAACCTCCAAGCAGCAGTTGCTCCTCCTCTGCAGGCAACATCATACCCGTATCAGACATGCCGCTAAACCCAAAACGGTGCAATTCACTAGAAAGAATATCAAATCGACTCTTAAACGCTCGTAGCGCCTTCTCCCCATCAAAAACGGAATTGTCATTCAATGCCAGCAGCCTTTCAAAGAACTGATGATGGGTCTCAATGAGATGCCGCACGTGTCGCGCCCCTTGAGGTCCTGACAAAATAAGACGAGTGTGTCGTCCCGCACGCTCCACGGAAAAAGGTAAAGATGATTGTGGCATATCGTCAACTGCCTCCGCCTCATTGAGGTCATCCTCCGCGTCACGCATGCGAATAAATTCTTCCTCGTAGCTGGGGAAAAGTTTCTTCAGAACCCGTAAGTGTTTTTCATCATCCCCCTCAATACTGATAGCCTTCTCCGCATACAGCACCGCCATCTCCTCCTCTCGACGTTCCTTTGCATCAAGCTCCTCGACCGTTCGGTAAAATTCTCGATACAATTTGAACAACTGCTCCACAAACTCCCGATTAAGTATCCGTGCCGGAGTACTTTGTACAAGCGTCAAGCAAGAATCAAGATACGCAAGGCGACGCTCAAGTGCATGTGTAGCTGAAGAAGGAAGTGTAACAGAAACAACAGAAATCTGTGGGAAAAGCATCATTCGCGCCGCCTCGGCCATACTGAATAGTGCGTTGCCTAAACGTGAAGAAGACTCCAAACGACAACTGACATGCGCTGCCAAAGCCGATAAGAGGGCAGGTTCTGCCATGGTGAGTGTGACATCCTCATAGCCGCCATAGTTTTCCAGCACTTCCGTAAGCTGCTGGTACAGTAGCTCGCTCCATGTCATTCGGGCCTTGTAGGCCTCTTGGCTTCTCTCAAACAGCACTACAGAGAGACGCTCATCGGATAATGTGGTGTTGCACATCTGGTGCAGCACACTCACAAGGTGGGCAAACCTGGCACCCGACAGATCGGGTCGAACAACGCTCTTCTTCGTTGCCTTTAAAAGCAACGTTTCCTCCGCAGTCAAGAGTTCGTGTAAAAGGCGACGTTGTTGAGTGGAACTGCGCATAGAGACCTCCTCGGACCACTTAAACGCTTTTTCCAAGCACGTGAGACGACCCAATTCCTCTCGTGCTACTTCCTTTTTCACCATCCACTTATGCATGGGATCAATGGGGGAAGAAGGGAGGAGGAAACGACACTTCAGCGCGCCCACCAACGCCACACGGCGAAGGGAGTCCTCTGGAGAGCCTCCTCGATCATTCGCTAACATCTGTAAAAGAGGCTGAGCTGCACTCAGGAGAGGATCCGAACATGGTCCCTGCACACCTTCACGCACCATTTCCAACATTTCCAACGCCGGTGTAGATGACGTCCTTCGCATTGCGTTCAGATCCATCCCATTCGGAAATAAATGCGGGGCACAAAAAACCAATAAAGAAAGCAACTCTTCCAGAGAGTGGAGTTCCCACTGCTCAAACGGGTTTACGCCCAAAACTGGCAAGACGTTGCAAAACATCAATAGTTCTTTCATGGCTTCCGCGTGATCACTCCTCTGTGCCCCTATCGATATCACAGGCACCCCGGCGGCGTATCTCAGCGCTTCATACGCGGCATTCGTCCATGACCCGTGAAGAGTGTGGCACCCACTCGCCAATCCGTGGCGTGCAATAAAATGCGATGTCAGTAAAGGCACCAACGCAGCCAACGACTCCCCATCGCTGCCCTCCTGTATCCGAAGTTCAAGCACCTCCCTCCACAAAGCAACCTCCAATTCGGGAAGCACGTGCAACTTTGTGCAAAACACTTCAATAAACTGACGAATCTCCCTCTGCAGAACCTTTGGAGACAACAAGAAAGAACCTCCCCGTATCTGTTGAACGCGCTGCACCAATGCAAATTCAGCACGGAAAATGGCAGTACGCCAAAGAGATTTAAATGGACGCTCATCTGACAACGATGTGACAGCCCTTGTTCCAGCATTCCATGAGACAAAAGCAGAACGTTCATCGGCGCTCGTAATGTGCGGGCGAATGATACTTCTCTGCACAGCAGACTTACTCGCAACTAGTGGGTATGGTAATTCAAGATAACGACGAAGTGAGGCCAAGAATTGATCAATTGTCTCAATCAAATGACTGGCCTCAATCACCGTTTGTTTCTTGACAACAGAACGAATCAACGCCACAATGATCACTAGGGAAACAAAGTTGTCTGCAGTAACCCGAAATGGCGCGTTTGAAGCAGAAAGTAGGCACATCAAGGGATAAAGATAACGGCAAATATGCTGCTGCAAGTGTGGAATCAAAGCACCGGATGTAAATTCCAGAATGTTTTCAAGAACATGTTGAAGAGCGTTGTTAAGAACCGGTGAATCCGAAATAAGCACATGCACACCGCCCAGGCCCTTGTACCACGCGGCGCATGGCCCCAATATCTGCAAGGAACGACACCAAAGGGAATCCAGGCACGTTCGGGAACTTTTTCCGTCGTGCGATGAGAGCAAAAATAATGTTTCAGAAATCTCATTATCCGCCAGAAAAGTCGGTAAATTGGACGAGAGAAATTGGCAACGGGCAGTTTTCAACCTGTCATTAGAAACGGTATCCCCACACTGCTCCAGCACAAAAAACAACAACAAGTCCCGGACGGAGTGTTGGATCAAAGAAGTGTTAGATAAAGATGCAAACGTCTTTAGCCCTAATCCCGCTCGATGCACACGAATGCGTATCAATGCCGACTCCACGTCCTCCCCATCCAATTCCTCACTTAGGTTCATGCCAGATAACAGATCCACAACAAGTGGGCAGCATTTCCCACGCTGTTCTAAATACTCAGACAGCATTCGATCCAGTGCATCCACAACAGCAGCTTTATTGGCCGACCAGTGCCCGCAACGATTCCGAATGTACTTGTGAACAATAGATGTCTCAAGGTCTTTTAACGTCGCATCCATTGGTAACATGTTAGCGGTTTTTAAAAATGTAAACGTATTTGGTGCTCCCGCCGCCAGTGCATCTGAGAGTTGGGCAGACATTGGCAATACGGGATCGGCATGAAACCCAGCAATAACAAACTCACGGTGGTAGTTACCTAATCTTTCAAGCAACTGAGACATTTTACAGGGAGACACAGCCCCTGCAATCGCAATACTCTCAAAGGAGGGAATACAAATTGGGTCAATGTACAATTCTACTGCCCGATTTCGCATAGCTCGTGATATCTCACCATACTTTGGATCAAGCGTGGCAAAGAGACGAAAGCTTGGATGTGGCCTTACAACACGAACCTGACCGTTCACAAGTCCCTGTTCATTTACCGATAGCATCCCGTTTGGCTCCACGAGTGGATTGAGACGGTCCAACACACTAGCATTGCAATAGTTCACGTTGTCCAAAACAAGCCAATAACCATGCAACATTGCCTCTAGAATTAAAGAATCTCTCCATTCAAATTGCCCTTGTTTGCCCTCCACCTGATCAAAACCTCCAAGAAGATCCACTGTATCGCAGGTTGCGTTCATTGAAAAGGTCATCAATCGCGCACCCAAAAGCGCTGCCGCAGTTCTGATACAAAACGTCTTCCCAGCCCCACTGGGCCCCACTAAAAGACAAAATTGATTTTGCTCAGCGCATAGCAACAAGGAACGGATGACACTAGCTTTGGAGGGAAGAAGCAATAAGGGCACAGCCATATCCGGTTTCACAGGTTCCTGCACTCGGTGGGCCAGAAACGATCCCCCAAAGCAGACAACATCATTGGCGATGAGAAAATCAAACTCTTGAGCTGCATGTATTTCACATAAGGCATCGCCAAAGTGTCTTCCTGCCAGCTGATACACCTTTTCCCTGTCCACGTCCGCACGCATGCGTTGAGTAAATAAAGTTTCAATAAATTCGCACGGTTTATCCAGCTTCTGATACGCCTCCATAAACCTCGCCCACCGAAGGACATCGCGTAAGTTGAATTCCCATGGGCTCCCACGAGTCCCGTATTCGCGGTAAACCATCACGTCGCGGTGAAGCTCGCCCACAAAATGCACCATTTTCTCCAACACACTCTTGTCAATGCTTGGGCAAACAGCAAAGGCAATGCACAACAGATCCTCCATACCAAATGGCTCAATACGCACCTTTGTAAATCGATTCAAAAAGCTACGGGGTAACCCTTTACGACCCCCTCCTTCCAACAGTGGATTTTGACATGCAAAGACACGAAATTCATCAGCCGCGGTAAATTCTTCACCCAACTCTGGGATAAAAACGGCGGAGCGATGATCCAGCAGGGCATTAAGACCTTCCAGCACAGCTTGACTTGCAAGGTTCAATTCATCAAGGATTACCCACCATCCATTTTTGACTGCCTGCAGAAGCACGCCATCGGACCATGAGAAGTGCGGTTCTTCATTTTCATCATTTGAGTGACAAGGTAAATAGGTACCAAATAGATCCATGATATCCGTTTGCTCACTCAAATTGATGCGCACGACACGTTTTTTAAAGGCGCATCCCAAGGCTTCGACAATACTGGTTTTACCAACTCCTGGACTTCCCTCCAAAAGAATAGCTTTGCGTATAATACTGGCGCGAATCAGTTTTGACAAATTTTGACGAGTAGAAGGTGCCCCAAAGAAAAATTGTCTCTCCAGCTCCGGTGGTAACCTTGGTTCCTCCAAAGTGTCAAATAGTTCCCAGAAAGGTGTCTGTAGACAACCCTCATCAATGCCACTAAGTTCATTCGCCCTTCTCAAGCAAAGTTCACGCAATCCACGAGACCCAAACTCTGCTTGACCTGTACCAATCCCAATACCATCAAGTATAACAGCATCCAGTCCATGTATAAATGCAATACGCTCATCACAATGTGTATTGGCCGCATTCATAAACGAGACCCAGCCGATAATATCTCGAATGCTAATATGTTGAGGGACTCCAGTGGCTGTTGAAGTCTTCGCAGCGTCACATAAAAGTGATGCCATTTTATTCGCCCACGGTTCAAGTGAGGGCATTAAACGTCTCGAGAGAATCAGTGTAACCTCTCCTTCATCGGTTGTAGGACGAACATAGATCTCCGTAAATCTATTACGAAGAGCTGGAGAGAGCTCCTTTTTACCAAAGTCCCCGCCTGGATTCATCGTTGCAAGGACTCGAAAATCGTCATGAGCGAAAATAACATCTGCCGTACTCTTTTCAGCCAATGTAACTACTCGTGCAGGCTCTAATACACTATTCAATCTCTCAAGAACACTATCTTCCGACGAGTGAAATCTCGTCAAGGACAAAGATGTTTCCCTGCAACATACACTCCACAAGCGGGCCATTGCGCCACTCAAAAATTGCCTTATTTCGCTGATTAGGAGGTGCAGGACGAAGACTACCCAAAAAATCTGCAGCCTCACTATGTTGATGACAATTGATAATACTTATTGGACGATTTAAAAGCGCTGCCCAAATTTGGCACACAGTTGTCTTACTGCTGCCAGTTTCCCCAACCAACAAGACTGGCTCCTTGTGATGCAGGCAAATTCCGACAACCGTAAAAAGGCGACGCATGGACTCTGTCCATACAATGCCAAATTCATCTAACACTCCATTCCCAACCAGGCTATAACACTCACCAACATATGGCCAATGTTCGGGTGAGTAAATAATATCCTCATTGAGTTCCGTTTTGGTAACAGACTCAATAATATCCTTTACAATTTGACGTTCTTCCATCTTCCGACACCGCTCTGCCAGTAGAAGGAAACCATGTTCCGCCATTTCTTGGTAGGTTTCAGGTTGGCGCTCCGCCCAACGAAAAAGATCTCGAGGAGTTATAAATCCATGACGACCAGCAAATATCTGCGAAGCCTGACGACGCAATTGAAGCAAAACCATAATCTCCACCATTTTTTCCGCAAAACTAGTACAAAGAGAATATCGTTGACACAATATTGTGCACAACTCCGTCGTTGGTATATCATCAATTGTCATTTCCAAAAAACGATTGCGAAACGCTCTAGAAAGCATTTTGCGGCCCCCATAAATACCCGCTGGGTTTTGAGTGGCAAATATACGCAAACAAGGATGAGGTTTTATCGTTTCCTGAGTATCAGCTACAAAAAGTTCACGATTATCATCTAGAAGGCGATTCAAAGCCTCAAGAACGTCTGTTGGTGCAAGGTTTAATTCATCAAGGACAACCCAATATCCATTTCGCACCGCATCCACAAGGATACCGTCAACAAAACGAAGCTTTCCACGCTCATCTGAAACATAATGACCCAGATACTCCTGAATCTCAGTACTTTCATGATTATTTATTCTCACACATTTATGACCCGTAAGTTCAGCAAGGTATTTCACCATGGAACTTTTTCCAGATGATGTCGGTCCCTCAAGTAGCACAGGTCTATCGGCAAAAACAGCTCGGGCAACATTCAATAGATGACCTCGGACACTTGGTGTCAAAATAAAGGATTCATCTTTTAGGGGTTTCTCCGATCCGACATGTAACCATATGTGTTCATAGGAAACGTAGTATCCTTCAGATGGGCATTGTGGTAAAAGTGGTTGTGGAGGCTGTTTTCCAGAAAAGACGTTCCGAATTATCAACTGCTGCACAACAGTATGAAATTGACGTTGTAAAGAGGTAGCAAACCCCAACATCAATCCGTCAAATAATGCCAATGCAAACCCATATTGAGATGTCGCCTTTCTGACGTAGGCAAGAGCACGGGTCAGTGTCCTTAGACTAAATGAGGGAGGCCTCGATTCACCATCCAAGGAGCAGAGTGTCGATTTCGCCTTCCCCACGCATTCCAAAAAAAAGGAGGTAATCTCTTCAGTTTTGCAATCAGGAGATAAATGTCCAATATACTCATTAACAACAGTGTTGATATCATAACGATCAAGGGGTTCATTAACGTAAAATTCCGTAAATTTGGAACGTAGAGAAGGTGGAAGGTCCTTTTTTCCAAAATCCGTGGGTGGATTCATGTTTGCAAAGACATGAAAATTTTTGTGTCTTTGTATCGGTTCACAGTTTCCTTTATCGTTTAGAAATAAGGCATTTACTTCCCCCAATACTGAGGATACTCTTTCCAAAACCTCTGTTGTTGCAAGATTCAGTTCATCTAACAGAATCCAAGACCCTTCCCTCCAAGCCTTGACTAATGAACCCTCCACAAATTGAAAGGCAAATGTCTTTTTTGTCTTTTCCAACTTATCCAGTAATTCCCCTGCCGTCACCTCTAGAAGACCCCACTCATTTACAAAACCCTCCGAAAAGGATTGTCGGGTATTCTTTAACTTAAACGAATTAACTCCCTTCAATATCTGCTTTACTACGGCTACCCACAAACACTTTCTTACTGCAGCCTGAAGAGCCTCCAGGAACTTAACGTTTCGAGAAGCGTTAAATGTCTGTGAAAACAAGTCCACAAATTTATGGTATGCATTCCTTACGGCGACACCTACGTCAAGTGGTTTCCAACCCCCCATAAAATCACTTGTATCCGTTTGTTGGTTAAGGTTGTGTACAATTAGCTTCTGTCCCAGTTGATCTGCAAGATACTGAACAATAAAAGTCTTCCCTACACCTGTCTCACCTGTAAGAAGCACATTTTCATTTGCTTCAACAGCCACTGCTATCCGTTCTAAGAGAGACATCGCGTGCTTTGTGGCAGCAAAGGCAACTCGACTTTCTCTTTCCGGCATTGCAAAAGAAAACAATGGTAGTGTGACGCGACCGACAGTGACATATTCTCTCGCCAAAACCATTTCGGGCCTATTTTCCTTCACAAGTGACTCTGCAACATTTGGTGAAATACCCATAGCACCCGCTAGTACCTCCATAGCCGAGGTTAGCACATCGCCTTCGGGATATCCCGCAAGAATGCAATCAAATGCCTCACGAAACATCAGCTCACGAAGAGTTGAAGAAATAAAGCCATCCAAAGAACATGTTGCTGGTAGGCGTCTGATCACACGCTTACACCACTTTAGCAAGCATCGTAGTGACACCAGTGGAGTATTCGTGCGAGGGGAAAGAAGCACAGATAGTGCATAAACTATGTTTCGCGGCACAGTATACAAGGCTGTTGCAACTTCACACACCTCATCTGGAGGTAAACATTCTATCACCACGGTGCCCCAGAGCTCCGCAAACGGGATAGAATTGCTTTTCCGTGTAATAAAGGTACCACCAACTGCACGTAGCTGTTGCGTAGCTATGATCTTGAAGTTTGGATGGGCATGAATGCGTCGGTTTTTCTCCGGTAGAAACAGTGTAGACTCTTCAAGTAGAGAAAGCAACACGGAGAAAACGTCAAATGACGCCAAATCAATATCCTCCAAAAGAATCCAAAATCCGTTTTCAACTGCAGAAGTAAGAGGCCCAGGAATCCATTCAAATGTGCCTGGAGTGTCCGTCGCTGAAAACTTTCCAAGTAAATCCTTACTGTCAAAAGAATCGTCGACATTCAGTTGTAGCAATGTCTCTTTGGCTCCATACTTATCCGCTAGTGTATTTGCCAAAAAACTCTTTCCGCAACCAATATCACCCTGAATCAGCACCGCTTTTGATGAATCCAAAGCCACCTTCAGATTATTAAGGTTGCTCTCACTTGTCGGCGTCAAAATCATCGTCTTCAGAGAAAAAAAGGTCAGAAGTTATAAAAAAAAAGACCTTGAAAAAAAAAATGCGCATAAAGCAGTAGCTCCATTGGGTGTGACTTCGAGGCAAGCTATTTACAGAAAACAAAGCAAAGGAAAATATTATATATATATATATATATATATTATTTTGTTCCTCATCACTCAACATCCCTCTTCTCCTTTTCCTTCACTTCGCCGCTTTTCTTTCCTAAGTACAAATGATATTCTCAGCCATTTACCCTCTTTTCAGCCGCACACTCTGCAGTCGACTTAATCTCGAATTCTTGAACTCTTTTTGATGCACCGACTGCTCCGTTTTGTTGTTAAGACTAAAGTTGCCAATAAAATTTTTTACCTCGCTAAACGATGGACTTCTTCTCCCAGGTAAATTAATGCCCAGCGAAAGCATGTACTCGGAAAGAGAAAGCTCTGCTTCAAGAAGCGAAGCTATCGTCCATGCAGCCTCAGGATCCTCCACCGCCAAACGATCGCAAAGATCTAAAATAATTTTCCTTGGAACATGAACTCCGCTCGCCAACAAGAGAGTTATTACCTTTATTGCCACATGATACGAATTTGTGGAGTTAAGAACACCGTAGGCCAATTCCTCCTTTAAAAAAAAATCATTAGAGAAATTGCCAATATTATAAAAGCAAGCAGAAGAATCCATGCAACTAATTGGGAATTGAATTTTAGTATCAGAGACCCTTGTAGCGTGTGAAAAAGTAGAAGAGGTCGGCTTTTTACTACTCTGAATATCAGGAGGCTTGACGGAAAGCAAATACGATGCATTGCCTTCCTTCTCGGTACCCGCGCGGTATGGAACAAAAGCAAGAGTTCGTGGCGCATCGTCATTCGTTAATCCGAGCAAAGGTGTAAGGTCTTCCGAATCATAACCCTCCATAAATCCCACAGCCGAGGTGAGAACATTCAATAATCCCTTCTCAAAGGCCTTAAGTGTTACTAAGCACGATAAAGGAGCATACTTCAGTCGCGAAATCGACTGCTGGCCACAACCCAGCGTCACCTGCGCCATATGATCATATTTGTGGAAACTGGCAGATATAATCAAAGATCTGGAAAACAAACAAAAGGGATAGACAAGAAAAAAAAATGGGATATGCCACAAACATGCAAATATAAGCAAAAAAGCGCTAAGGACAAAACCTCCCGAAAAACACGAGCCCCAAATCCGTCTGGCCATTAACGCCCAAACGCGAAGACGACTCGGAAAAAAATAAGAACCATCCGCAAACAAGTTGCCACCCGCCGGGGGGCTGCGGGCACAACAAACGCGAAAACACCAGCCGAAAAGCGGGGAGAGGCCGCACAACGGAGGCCCTTATCCCGCGCCGGGGGCTTTAAAACCCTTCGCCTTCCCGCGCGACCGTCGGCGCCGTTCCCGCGAGTGATTTCTTCTTGGCCTCCCCGCCGCTCCTTTTCACCACAAATGGGGCCGGCATCCTCGTCCTTTATTCGTTTTTTCTTGTTTTTGTCTGGTTTTTTTGGTTTTTTAGCTTCTATGTGTGAATGTTTGTTTCTTTATTTCTTGTTGTTGCCGCGTTGCGTCACTAATTGTGCGTGGGGCCTCCGTTTTGTTTTTCTTTTCTTTTTTTTTTTTAGGAACCAGTGAAGAGAATGATCGTGGGAGAGCTGGCTAAGTTAATTAATGTATATTTAACCTGATAGAACCAATGCTCTTCTTTAAGACATTTTTGTACTGTATGAATTTTGGGAAGGCCACAAATTTTCGGGGAGCAGCAAGGAGCCGATAGCAATGAGACATTTTTTATTTTTATCTTCCCACCCGCTCCCTTTTAGTTCCCACCTCGCGGCGGGGTCTTGTGGCTGCAGGACCCCAAAGTCTACCACTTCTTAAGCAGTAAATAAGTAATAAATATAAATATATATGTATCGAATCCGAATAGAGTGAACTGGACACGATTACGGCCAACGGATGGTGTTTTTATAAATCTACACTTAATTGGTGTTAAAATTTGAGGATATGGTGAATCCATTCTTATTCCACTTATTCTTTTCTTATTACTAACTTTTTTGGTTTCCATCATGGAGAAACTCGGGTTCCGGCCAGCGGCCCGGAAGATTATCCTTTTTGCTTTAAATTATAATCGGTATATCTATTTTATGTATTTTTAGTCTTATTTGAATTTCTTTTTATTTGTTATTTATATTTTATTTATTTATTTATTCCCTTATTTTTTGTATATATATGTTTTGTTTTTGCACTAATGAAATAGCAAAGAAAGATTGGTCATCAATATAAATGAGCGGTGAGAATATTTACAATGTACTTCAAGAAGGAGCTCCCGTAACAACGGGCCCCTACACCGGTAATTACGAAAAACATTTTAAGGAAAGACCAAAACCCGCGTACTCAACCTTTTTCGAGAAGGGGAAGGAATATGATGGCTCACACGTACGCTACTTCAAACAACGTCATGCAGTTTTTGGTCCGGTGATCGGTGATACCGTGGATCCAAAGAACTTTTTACGATCCGGGAGAGGTGTCAAGCATTCTGTGCCTCCTGTGCAACAAAGAAAAATTTTTACAAAGCCTTTATTGGATCACGGAATTTCAAAGTCCCGTAATCAGGGGAGGGAACGTGTTGCCGCAAAGCCAAATATTCTTTCTGCTGGTGAGGAGGCCGACGAGCTGCGTGACGCGAACGGGTTGGAAGGTGGTTATGGAAGAAATGGAGAGAAAAGTGGTGTTCTGACCACCAAGGAATCTGGAGCACAATCCGGTGAGGAAATCTTAGAAGATCAGGGAAATATTGACGGGAATCACTACAACGGGCCCACTGGCTATGTGAAAGAATCAGGAAATGGTCAAAATGGAAATGAGGAAAAGGATTTTGCCGCTCATGGCGCCAATATAGATCAATCTTTACATTCTGCAAATGCAGGAGGTTATTTGGGGGGTAAGGACCTTGTTGACGGCAAAAAGGACTTTACTACATCAAACATAATACAGGTCAGTAATATGGTACCCAAGAGAAGAAAAGATCAACCGGAGAATCCAACTTCCAGGAAGACATTTGGACAGGCACCAGGATACTTGCATCGCGTGAAGCGAGAAATTGATGAGGAAAAGATGCGCCTTAAATCGATTGAAGAAATGCAACTTCAACAGAAAATTCAGAATATGAAAAAATTTGTTCATCGACTGGATAAAAAGGAACAGTTGCAATTGTTAGAAAAACTAAGAACAAAGCTGAATGAAAAAAGTGCAGAGCTGATTAAGATGCCCTTTCTCAAGGATACATATACTCAGATTCTGCGACGGGCTGAATTAGAGAAAGGAATCAAACAAATTGAAGCTTCTATAGCTAAACTAGACAAAGATGCTGTGTTTGTTTACAATGATGATCCGAGATGTATCCACTGGACGAAGAACGCCGCCCTTGAAGAAGCAACTCTTTTTGCTTCAGAGAGAGAAAATTGATCCGGGCGGCGCATGTAATGTAAATAATGTAGGTTGTAAAAAATGTTCTGCATTACTCGTTATTTATCTATTTATTTATTTTATTTTATTTTTGTTGCTGTTCTTTGGTGTTGTTGTTTTCTTATTTTTTTGTTTGTTTTTTGCTTTTTGCTTTGTCATTTGTTTTTCGTTTCATATTTTCTTTTGTCGCTTACATCAAAGCAAAACCAATGAGAAGGTTTTCGGGATTTTTGCGCGTTGCTGCGGCATGTTTGTGTCGGAACAAAGTTGACTTTTCCGACTTGCAGAGAGAACTCCAAGAAGTAAAGAAAAGAGTTGGTGCTATAGAAGAGAGACAAACTCTTCAGTCGCTACTGGCATTTTATAGCTCTCGTCCCATGCAAAAAATGAGCAACCTTAATGAAGTAATATATTATTGCCTAAAAACTGGCTACAACGCCGAAATTTTTTGCCATATGGAACTACCCGTACTTCTTGCTCGTCTTATTATGGCCATTGATACACTTCCTTGCGGACTCAACGCCATGCCATCAGTTTTATTGGTTAGAAACACTTATTTGGATTCCTTTAAAAAACTGATCAAGTGCGATTTTCCGGATAATGATGAAAGTATTTTACATTTTCGACGCGTTGTTGCTGATATCGAGGAGGCGCATTCAAAAAGGGACGTTCTGGGTACTATGGCAATGGGCCTACTTGAGCTGAAAAAATTGCTTTCTCGTCATAGGCAATATGTTTTTAGTCAAAACAAAAAACCTTCAGGTTCTGCTTTTGAATTGACTTTGGATGAAGCGTTGATGGATGTTACAAAGCCCATGGACAATTTCAGTTTACGCATGGTCAATTACAATTTTATTTCAAGAATGCTTCTCACACTTGAAGAAAATGATGATGATATGGTGGGAATGGTTGATCTTAAAATTGATCTTGAAAGAGTAGTACGCAATGCTGTCGATGATGCAAAGGAGGTTTGTACACAGCACTATGGAGACTGCCCAGATGTAAAATTTATCATTTCGAAAGATGCTAACACAATGCGCTTTCCTCACATGAGCTCAACGATCACGTACATTGTTGTTGAGCTGATGAAAAATGCATTTCGAGCGACCGTGGAGTCTCATATGGAACGCAATTCTGCAGGTATGGTGGACTGTAGTAACATGCCTCCTGTGGAAGTTCTGGTAAATATAAAAAAAAACGCCAAACATGCATGTATTTGTGTTTCGGATGAAGGTTTGGGAATGACTCGAGCCCAGTGTGAGTTGGCAATGACCTATGCATACACAACGGTGAAAAGGCCAGTCATCCAACATGGTGCTGATGAGGATCCAGAAGAAGAACGAAATGGCGTTTCCCCTCTGGCAGGTTATGGCTTTGGCCTGCCCATGTCTAGAGTGTATGCACAAGCATTCGGTGGTGATCTTGTGATGAGTACAATGGAGGGGTATGGTACCCGTGTTTATTACTATATCAAGCCTTGAGAAAAATTTTTTTCTATTATTAGCCTGTTTGTTATTCTTATCTGTCATGGTTGCGCTTTTCTGGATTATTCCTCATAATGATTTTTTCCGGTTTTTTCTTTTTTTTTATGTATTTGAGAATGTTTACTTTTTGAGAGCAAAACTGGGTTTGCTGAATGAGCTTATGTTTATGAGCATGGGTCGACTAAATCTTATGAAGAAATGAACGCACAGGTGGATATTACGCGTCCTTTTTATGCGTATGTTCTTTGCTGCTGTTGCTATTCATCTTATATTTTTTATTTATATATTCTTTTTGATTTTTTAATGTAAAAATTCTCTATCTGCGGGATTTTTTTTTTTTTTTTTTTTTTTTTTTTTGTTTTTGTTTTTGTTTTTGTTTTTTGTTTTTTTTTGAAAAAGGGGGTAGAGTGTTGGGTGAGAAAAGAGGAAAAAGTAGTGTTACTTTGGGAGCTGTGCTCACTGCGATGGATGGCGAAAGTAACGTTGCCTCGACACCGATTCCATGGAGCCTCATGCTGGAGTATGAGCGCGCTGATGCTGTCCTTCAACTATTTCGGCAGTTTTCTTTCTTTCATGCCGATAAGTTGTTGCTGATCGAGCGGGAAGAGGTTATTTGCTCCACTGGAATGGATTCTGAACGTATGGAATATCTGGTCATTCATGGTTCGGTGGGAAATGCTCGAAAAGAAGCATTCCTAAAACTTCTTCGTTTGGCACGATTAACCCTTGTACAAGACATGGCCTCACAAGTCGTTGTATGTCCCCAAATTGGGGATTTGCTCCCTAATACAATGTTGCACCCTCTTTGGGAAACTAGTCAGGTGAGAAGTTTTAAAAAATGGAATCGTATTTATTGGGCAATGCGATGTGGACTTCTTAAAAAGATCAAAAGGAGAAGGGAGATGATACAGGCGCATGTGGAACAAGTTTTAGGGCTAAAGGCAGAAAATTTGGTTCAAAATTCTAGTGTGGAAGCGGCGGGCATTAGCCATGTAAATGAAGAGGCATTTTATAATTCTTTTTGGAATCTTCTTGAACTGGAACAGGAAGAACAAAACGCTCCTCTTGAACTGTATTACACAGCATGTAGTGAGGAGCGAGTTAATCTTTCTACCGTCATTGCCACGGTGCCAACCCTTATTTTACTGTGGGCTAGCTGGGATATAACGTCAATGGAATGGCTAAGGGAAAATCTGTTCAACGTTACAAAGATTTTGAAAGCCAATACCTTGCAGACATTTTCTTCGACCTACAGTTCATCTATGAAAGATGATCCATGGGTAGAAACTGTAATGCGGTTTGTTCAGCTGCCTAGGCGTATCGTAATGTATAGACGAACAAGACTAAAGAGGTATCTAAAACGCGCACAAATTGTGCTAATTAGTGTAGACCGTGAAAAGGCTGCTGCAGTTGATGCTCTCAATGGTCTCTTCAGTGAGGTGTCCGGTTGGAAAAGTCCAGAAGTTCCATTGATACCACTATGGTGCGGGCCTGATGGTCTTCAAAGTGATTTAGCAACTGAACTTAACATTGCCCAACTTCCTTTTTTTGTTGCGACCCAATTGCCTGATAAGCAAACAAGAAAACTTGGTGATGGGAGATTTCCCCGTATATGTTACATAACATCCCATACCGAGGGGGAAATAGCTCCAGATGCGTGCATGAAGA
This sequence comes from Trypanosoma cruzi, assembly GCF_000209065.1. Classification (NCBI taxonomy): domain Eukaryota; phylum Euglenozoa; class Kinetoplastea; order Trypanosomatida; family Trypanosomatidae; genus Trypanosoma; species Trypanosoma cruzi. Next base: position 111,737 of record NW_001849565.1, read on the forward strand.
ATAATGAGGGTGAGGAGGTTTCTGAAAGGGGTTTCCGACTTATGAATTGGCATGCAATTGAGAAAAAGGAACGAGAAATTGTCATGAGTGCTATTTCCCGCTTTTTGGCCGCTAGTGATGCACCTTTAAGGTTTATTGCTCGTGTGGATCGCACATACCAAATGAACCCTGCTTCTTTAGCACAAGTAAAGAAGCGTTTGAAACCGGAAGTAACTTCGTTTGTGACCATGTCGGGAACCATTTCAACGCTTGATTTGATGAAATTAAAGGAGAAAATTAGTTTGCTTTCTCGAGTTCGAAATTTCTTTTTTGATGTAAAGATTATGAAGCCTTCTATTCCTTTATTGATTCAACTGAATCCTAAAACTCCAACTCGGTACGTTCTTGGATCAGCACGTAATATTACGTGTAGTGAGTGTATTCGAGATGTTTTGATAGACAAGGAACACCACTTCCGGTGCATTCAATGTGATCAAAGTGAGGGGGTGGTGTGTTGGATGTGTTTTGCAGCTGGAAAACATCCACAACATCATGTGTTATTGCGCGTTCCCACATTCTCTGAGACGACTTTAAATCTTCTTTGGGGTCCATCTAATGTGTCGCCTTTGGCTCTTTTCTGTGGAAAACTTGTGTCGAACATAAATGAAACTCATGTCGGGGTTTACTGTAATGGTTGCTCTCAACTTATATGTGGAGTGCGATGGAAATGTGCAATGTGCTATCAGTACGATTTGTGTGATTGTTGTGATGAAAAGCGAAATCGTCGTGAGGCCCTTAAATGTGAAGGCGATGCTTCAACCCCTTCAGGGGGGATTAGCGGCCCTATCCACACCTTTACACCACCCAGCACTCACCCCAAAGAGCACCTGTTTCTCTGCATTCGCCATGGCTGCGGAGCGGATGGTGACGCATGTCTGAGTCCTGTAATTGAAAAGACTTCACTGCCTCTCTTCATCTCGCAGTAAAATTGCGAGGGGGATATGCGGAACGCAATCCGCACACACATCCAAAAAGAAAAAAAAACAATGAGTACGGTTTGAGGTTGTGAACAACGTTTTGCGCAAATCCGCTAAAGAGGTTTTGTATATTATTAATGGTGTGGGCTTTTGTCTGTGTCTGAATTTGTTCTTCTTTTCGCTCTCTCAGATTTGCCTTTTGTTCCTTTTTTTTCCGTTCCCTTCCAATCTTTTTTTTTTTCTTTTTTTTTTTTTTTTTTTTTTTTTTTTTTTTAGGAGCTTGTGAAAAGATTGATCGCGGGAGAGCTGGCTAACTTAATTATAATGTATGTATATATCCTGATAGAACGAATGCTTTTCTTTATGATACTTTTCTGCCGTATGAATCTTATGGGAAGAACGCGACTTTGTAGGGGCAGGGAGCCGATAGAGGCCAGATAATATTTGTTTTTATTTTTTACAGACACACAGCCAGGTAAGTTTCAGGAAATGGCTTTGGTTCCCTACACACCCTCCGAGTGGTGTGATATTGGCGCCCGTCTCTGGGACATGGTGTGCCAATGTGGCGAGACCCAGGTGCAGATGACGTTCATTAATGGTAACCAGATGTCGGACGAGACGTTAATGGTGGCCGCATCATCGACAGGCCTAAGCTTGTTCCATGGGCCTATCTCTAAAGCATGGCAGGATTCTACTCTTATTGGACGTATTGCGAATCTACGGGCGCCTCAGATCCCTAATTTCGAGACACAAGTGCTCCTGCCCGCTATGTGGGCAGCCCGGGAGTTGGGGCACCAACAAGGGCTCATCACTGCTGAAAGGGAGCGCCTGAATTTTGATTACGCAAACGCCGTTGCGGACGTGCAGAATCGGAATGCTCAGCTTAACTCGCAGGTTGAGGAAGCGCATATTAACCTATCGGTAAGGGAATCCAATATCGCCGGGGCTGGCAACCAGGTCCTAGAACTACGACAGCAGTTGGAGGCCGCTCACGCCCAATTACGGGAGCGCGAATTCAACTTGGGAGTCCTCACTGGTCAATTCCAGGAACGGGAGGCACGCCATAACGCACTACAAACCGCGCGGGATGCGGAGACGGCGGGGCGGGACGAGCCCCCCGCTACTCGACAAGTTGTCAATGATGGCGTAACTACACTACCGCATCAAACGAATATCTTGATGGCTGGAGGCGTGCCTAGCAGTGCGGCCCGACACAGTTCGGCGGCTCACAGGCCCCCTCACGGTAATGCTGCGAGACCACATTTCCACCCTTCCACGCCGTTGCCTTCCCGCACTTCTCCTCTGGACGCCCAATTACCCATGGAAGAGGACCGCAGTTTCTGCGCATTCGACGTCACTACGTGGCCCTCGCGTATATGGAATGAGGGCGCCTCCGGAGTCGTTATCGACCTCCGGTGCGCATACCAATGCTGGCAACAGGACAACGAGCAGGTTAAACTTGCCTTTGACAATTTGTTCGAGTGGATCGGCGTGCTGGAAGTCCTGCAGGATCCCACCGATCGAATCATGATTTTGGGGAGATCCTTACTGAATACATTCCGGATGCAGCTCACAATTGCATCCGATCCCGGCATCCGGCTTTCCAAACTGCGCGCCCGTCTTTACACCGCTGTTCACCAGACCGACGCTTATGCGAGGACGACCCAGACTCTCGTCGATCGGCGAGAAACCCAACGCACTGTGCGATGCCAACGTTGTCATATTTTTGGACACGAGGCTTCTACATGCAATGTGCGCCCCAGAGGGAATTACTTACAACACAGGCGCCCTTCAAAAAACGGCCGAGGGGCTGCCGCACGCCGCTCATGAATGCTGACGACGGCAGCGCCATCCAATCCGCCACCTCCCACCAATCCTCACAGGCAGCGCACCGCGCCGCCGATGCCCCACCCGATATTTCAAATTGCCCGACGAAATCGTCGGGAAGGGCAATGGAGCTTATCCGTAAAAGACGCCCGACTGTGGTACGACGAAGCACCGACATCTCCGCTTTGGGCCAGTTATATGAGGAAAGCGAACGAGGTGGCTCGAGAGATGTGCGCGCCGTCAACGTGGGAGCGGAGAGTGTCCCTAGCGGGGCAATTCACAACCTTTTGCTGTACGCACGAACAGCCGATGAACGCGGAGAGCTGTGCGGTCTTTTTGATGGCAATCGAAGTGGCGCCATTGACCCGACTGCAGCACGCCAGGATGCTGCGGTCCATGTTGGAAATGAATCGAACCCCGCTGGACATTATGATTCTGGGGTTACAAAAAATTGCGGCGCGATCGGAGACGCGGCGGGCACGCCCCGTGACAAAGGAAGGGATGGATCAATATATCCGCAGCCGGACCGATTGGAAGGAATGTGTTGTCTTACGACTTGCGTGGATAACGGCGAGTCGTTGGTCCGAGATTGCGGCCTTAATCCCCAACAATTTCACAATGGAGCGTGACGGAGCCTTAATATTGTATCGGCGCGTGGCACCGAAGACGGCGAGGGCGGATCCCCACCGCGCCTCGCGGTTCGTGAGGATACGAGGGCAGGACGCCCTCGACACTATAAAGTTATGCAGGACAATTCAACACAACGAAAAGCTCACGAATATTACGACTGCCCAAGTCTAACGAGCTCTGGCTCCTTGGGATGCCACGGCGCATTCCATAGAACGGGGAGCGTTGAGGCACGCTGCTCAAATCGTGGAGGCGTACAATTTGGATCCACACGTGATCTCGCAGTTGGCGAGGCACGTCGACCCGTTCGACCCTCCCCAGAACACTGTTCGATACTTTGGGAGGTACACCACAATGCTGACCCAGGTATCGTCGCTGGTCGCATTGATGTGAAGGGAGGAACGGCGGAAGGGCAGGAACCCTGGCTGAGAGCAGAGGAGCGTTTTTTCCATGACTTTATCACAATTATTCTGCTACAATAACGAGACGCGCGACAAGGACGCGTCTGGCCACTCCACAAGATGAACACGCCATCCCGCTACAGCAGGTCAACGTGCCCGTATTGAGCCTAGAGTGGATTAAAAGTCGGCTGAGCCCGGCCACCTTGGAGAGGCTCATGCAAGTTTGGGGACTCGTCGGGCGGTCCCCTTTCCCTCCGTCTTCCTCCGGCAAAGCGCGCGAAGGCTCACGGAGGATTCCAGTCGCTGTCACGCGATCATTGAGGGAAGCGGGAATTATCGAGGACGCTTCGTCCACAATAACAAGCGGATGGACAATGCCCTTTTTCTGTTGTGGAGAAAGAGAAAACCACCGGTTTACGACGATGGATCGCGTGGCCACGCGACAAGAAGAGCGACGACCCTTATGAGGCTAATGTACCTCTTTTGCACATTTCCCATTATTTGCCGCCTGTGATGGCTGAGGCCGCTTCCTGCCTGGACTTAAAGGCATCCTTTTTTCAAGTCTCTTTACCGCGGGAGACTCGGCATCTCTTTCGATGCCGCGTGGAGGACGGCACGCTGGTGGAGCTGACACGGCTCCCAATGGGATACAAGGCCAGTCCAGAAATTCTCCAGATTATTACTACCTTCGGCAATTGCGGGGGTGACGACGGTGGCTCACTTCCTCTGGGCTGCACCTCCATTGGTGCGCGACGACGTTTGGATCGATGATATACGCAGTGCATGGTCGAGAAGCGATGCGACATTGTGGGAAGCCCAAGTACTTCGTAATGCGGACAGTTGTCACGCATTCATGGGGGAGGAACGCGAATCGGGCGCCACGCAGTACACCTTCCTGGGGGTGCAGTTTGATCATGCTCACCGGGCGGTATCCCTGAGTGACAAGTTTGTCCGGTCTTTATGCGCCATGCCGACGCTCAATTCTTTAACCATCGCGGAATGGTGGTTGTGGCGTCCCGCTTTTTGTACGCGGCTGCCATTTTGTGCACGCGTTTATGTGACTACTACTTTTTCATCAAGGCAGTGCGACGACGATTGTCCGCACTTAAACGCGGATTGTGCTGGAGACATCTTCGGCGAACCTTCCGCCGGCAGCGGTTGGTTTGGGCGAGCGATTGCGACACATCATCGAGAATAATCGTAAGCGAATCATCAAGCCCACGGAAAAGGCATCGGCCGCCATCATCACGGACGCGTTGCTCCATGGATAAGGGGCCGTTTTCATTTTAGATTCCGGCGACGTTAAAATTGCCGGATGAAAATGGGAGACGAAACGTTTCCTTATCATGCAGGCCGAGGCGCGCGGTACGCTTAGCCTTATCGGTCTTTTCCGCCATCTTGCCATCCACCATGGACCTTTGGGTGGACAACACTTCGCTGCAAGGAGCGGCGAATAAAGGCAGCCCCAAATCACACGCCCTGATGTGGGCGCTGCGACGGATATATGAGTTTTTGGACTCTCGCGGAATACAGGCAACTTTTGCTTACGTGCGGTCCTGCAGAAAACCCCGCAGACGGCATATCACGCGGTCGTGTTGTTTACACTTCAGGACTTGGCGAAGGGGTGGAACTTGCGAAGGGGAGCGGCGGGGTCTTGTGGTTGGAGGACCCCAAAGTCTGCCACTTCGTAAGTAATAATACGTAAATCCTAACTGAGGACAAAGGACCATGCTGGTGGTCCACAGAATTCTATATATTGAATGAGAATAAAACATTGAAGCAATTAAATAACGAACCTTTTTTCCTAACTTGTTTGGTTTCCATAGATTTTCAGGATCCGGCCAGCTGCCTGGAAGATTATTCTTTATCGTTTGCTATTGTCGCCTCTTCATTTACCGATTTTCTTGTTGTTTTAAGGGACGCTGACTGCGATTCCGCTTCCATCACCCCTCATATTCCTCACGAAGGCCTCGAAGGGGTGGCATCATCCACAAAAAGAGAGTCACATGGGGTGCAAAGAAAGTTCTTTGCGTTCCCCGGATGTGAAAAAAAAGGACGATGAGCTCGAAGCGAAGAAGGCGGGAGGCAAACCAGTAGGAACGGAGGCTCCCATAAATTTGGATGGCGATTCCAGCAATAATGCGTCACTTTCCAAATTATTGCCTTTAAATGGTAGAACGCGCTCTCCATTATTGGAGCGCCCGCATGGGAGTTTTGAATTGTTTACACATGAGCCGTTGTTGGATGGGAGAGAAGCCCCCAATGATATGCAACTTGTTTCCTTTCTGGCGAATGAGGATAACGGCTTTCGCATGGACGACGAATACTTTTTACCGTCGGATAGCGGCACCTCCACTCCACTATTATTTCGTATTGAACCCCTACGCCGAGCTCAGACGGGAGAAGGCACATGGGAGTGGTGGTACGACCAGGTGGAAAACTTGCGTATAACAAAAGATAATAGCTCTCGTGCGAGATTGCAAGACATTCCAAATCGCCTCACGCGGCAATATGATGCAAAGAAGGATCAGGTCGAGCTGGACCTGGGCTGGTGCTATATGGAGCGTTCTGCTCCATACGTTCTTGGACGTCTTTTTGTTAGTCCCTACCTGCGTGAAATACGGTGGGTGACGTCACTTCGACTTGATGGCAATTACTTCACTGATGATGGATTTGGCAACATGCTTGCGGTGATGGGGGTGGCAAACGAAAGTAAGACTGTTTTCCCTCTCTTGAAAAATTTATACCTTAACAACATGAATCTCGACCACTGTAGTGTTTATGGAATTCTTTTCTACGTTTTCCCAATGGATTTATCTTGTGCTGCGAGGGGAACTCAGGTGCCAAGAATCGCAGGACAAGTGGCCGGACTCCCTGCGGAAGCCTACATGCCATTTCATGGTGCGCCACACGCCCCTTTGTTTCCATCGCTAGAAGTCCTGAGCCTGTGTGATAACCCGGGTATAGGCAACAATGGTTTAGCAGAGATACTTCGATGTTTTGTAGCGCCCCACTACGAGCGGCGAACTTTGCCTGTGTTGGATCTTTCACGCTGCGGGGTTGACGAAGTAGGGGTGGGCTACATCAATGAATACCTCGAGCAGCTCCGAATAGCAGATAAGAGAGGAGATTATATTGTTGTTCCAAGACGCGTCGTTCTCTTTGGTAACCGTCACAGCAGCAGCAGTAAGAGCAGTGTCGATGGAAATACTGCGGGCAGTGGTGTCACACTTTTAATGTGAGGAGGAGAAGATATGGAAGAATCTGGAATGCATAGCAGGGGGGGGAAGAGAAAAAGGGGTCGAGGCAAAAAAGAAAAGGGAGAAAAAAAAAACAGCTTTTCCCATTTATGGGCATCATTCTGCCGAATTCGCCTTGCCCCACGTTCCTCCCACCCTCAAAAGGGGCTACGGCATGCTCACCCTTGCTGTAAATTGAAATTTTAGACGTGTGCTGCACGAGAATCAAAAGCAGTGGCGCATGATTGCTTTTTTTTTTCCAAAAACAAAACGAGAAAAGGAAAAAATGAAAGCAACATGCACGAAGTATATAGATGAAAAAAGTACAGAAAGGAATAAGAGGGAGGTACTTGCATGGGGGGAGGAAGGAAGCAAAGTACATGCATCAGTAGACGACCTCACGGACGCCCTTTTGAGGAAAAGAAGAAAACCAAGGATGATGCAAGAACCAGCAATTTATTGGCATATATATATATATATATGCCTTGTGCCTATATACGTAGATATGTATATGGGTTTTTGCGTATTTATATGTTTTTTTGTTCTTTTTTTTTTTTTTTTTTGTGTCTGTGTGTCTTTCTTTCTCTGGATGTGTGAAAAATGTGATAGAGTTATGTGTGTATAAATAAATATAAATATAAATATATATATTCCAAGATTAACGCTACGATCGTTATTATAATGGGTTTTTATTTTCTTTTTTTTTTTTCTTACATGTCCGGCATCTCTTTACCTTTATCATCATCCCTTTTTTTTTCCCCCTTTGAAGTTTATCCAGAGCACGTTACCATTTATTTATTTATTTATTTATTTATTTATTTATTTATTTATTATTTTTCTTTGTTTTGTAGAGAGCACCGGAAGGCACTTGGAAGGAAAATTTAATGTTTCGCGCTTCTATACTGACACGCTCCTTTTCACAGGAGGCGTTTCATCGCATGAGCAAGTACATCAAGAGTCGCAATCCAAATGAGAAGTATCTGCGCACAGGCCATATTGTACTTGAGACCCTCAAGAGGTATCACGCGTATGTGTTGGCGTTAGGAATTATTTTGACTGTGACGTGCTACGACCAGCTGAAACACCCAGAGAAAATACGGACACCTGTTCATGATGGTCGATCACTTGTTCTTTAGTAGCCATATTCTCTTGCTGGTGGTAATGAAGTGAATTTCAGTAATGGGGGGGAGAGAATCTCACTCCATGTATGTTTCTTTTTTTCCTTGCGGGTGGGTGCTCTCCACTTAGGGTGAGTTACACACAGAGAAACACACCGCCTTTCTCCTTGTCCGTACTTGTAATGCATAAGTGAGAAGAAAGGGGGAAAGGCGATGCAAGGTGTTTACTAATCCCCACACCAACACCTTTTTTTTTTTTTTTTTTTTTTCTGTACTGACCCCTTACGTTTTTTTTTCTTCATATTTATTTATGGGGCAGAAGATAAATTAGGAGTCAAGGAAAAAAGGAAGGAAGGTGCGTGAGACTGGATGATGAGCCGCATTCCCGTTGGAAAAAAGCCAAACAAAAAGGCAATGACATCTTCAAACAATTCTTTAGCAACCATGAAACGCATTGTTGAAATGATCCCACTGGACATTGACATTGAAAAGGCACGGCAAATCACTCTCAATGGCAAGAAACTCACTGCGCTTCCTCCCAACTTGGGTGTTTTGCTGCGCGAGGTTCGACGACTGGATATTTCCGATAACGACATCCATGACGTCACACCACTGGCTTCATTCCCCCATCTTACTTCGGTCAAACTCTCAAAGAACAAGCGGCTGTCGTCTATCGCACCTCTTAGCACACTGCATCTAACTGTCTGCGTGGTCGATCACTGTGCTTTGAGCTCATTGGTTGGTCTAGAAGGGAGCGCATCGACGCTCAAAACTCTTATTGCCAATGACAACAACTTATTGCTTCAGTCTCCTGTAGGGGAGGCTGTGGAAGGTGCAACGGCAGACCATATCGCAATAGCTTTAAGAAACTACGAAATTCTTGGAATGCTTTCCGCCTGTGAGACCGTTGTGCTCTCCCGCAACCCGCACCTTTGCGCCCTGTATGCTGCGCATAAACCAGATGAGGAGGGGTGTATTACGGGAGATGTAAAAAAGAATAGTGGAGGCGACACACCGCACCACGAGGCAGATTGGCCACACCCACTCTCTGTTCTTGAGAAAATGACGCATTTAAAGAAACTTTCGCTGAGTGGATGTGGACTGGTGTCACTGCCCCTGCACTGGTTTCTTCCCATGGTGACAGAGCTGCGGCTGAGCCATAACGCACTAAGCAGTCTTGTTCCAGAAGGTGTTATTTTTCGCTCGGTGAAGATACTTGACGTTAGCCATAATGCTCTCACAGATGTCTCAACATTGCGACGGTGTCGCTTTGTTCGTCAATTAAGCATAAGCGGTAATCCGTTCTTGAGGGTGGATGAGGCGTCATCCGCAAAGAAGGACGAGGAGGTGAGAAGAGGAGTCTACTTACCACCTGAAGTCATTCGTTTTCTCACACGAAAGATGCCTCATCTTGAGGTGGTGGACAGTACGTTGCTCTCATCCATTCAATTAGGAGATGATGCAGGTGAGAATAGACTTAAGAGTTGTGATGCCGCGGAAGACGAGAGCTTTCAAAAGAAAGATAAGAATAACCCAATGGAAGCAAACGTTGAGGAAAATGTGGACGTTGTTGTGGAGCCTCCTGAAGTTGTGCCGGAGTCAATTCGAGCACCCATTGTCCGGCGAGAGCGAACGAACCTGCTAGCGCAACGAAAGAGAGAGCTGATAGCGGATGGCGCCGTCGTAGCTCAACTGGTGAAGAAGCAAAAGATTGAACGTGCTGGTTGGTAATGACTGTTATGAACCCTTTCAGGAGAGATCATCATATGAACGATTAATTCTTAATTGGAATTGTACAGGGCCGGCCTTTCTTGCCGTTGATCGGGCGATGGTGCTGCCAGTAAAAGTAACTGTCTTCCACATATTATTATTATTATTATTTTGTGTGTGTATGTGTTTCTTTTGAAAATTTTTCGTTTTTGTTTGGGTTGTGTGTAATGTCGTTGTTTCTTTATTTATCTGCTGGGGTGGGTCTGCCTTGATGCTCCATTTGTTTTTATTTTTCTCTTTTGTTCCTTTTCTCTCTCTCTCTCTCTCTCTCTCTCTTTGTTTTTGCTGCCTGAAGTGCGGGAATTGAAGGGTTAGGGAGCTGCGTGCTCGTACTCCCATCCCCACACTTTCATGAGCCTGCGGAGGCGTTGAGTTCAGAGGCATCACGCGTGAAAGAGGGGAAGAATAATAAAAAACTGTGAGAGAACACATGGAAGAGAAATTGCGGAATGCCAGTCGAGAGGAATTGCTGAATCATGTGCTCACGCAGCGTCTTCTCATTCGACATCTGCATCGTCGTATCGTCGAGCTAGAGCGGCTGGTGCCATTGACGTCTAATAATTTGGATTCTCGGGGGGGAAATGAGGCAAACTTGTCGCCTCCCGTGCCGCAGCGAGATCCACCGCCACCAGCGAAATTGTCTGAAGGGCTTCGGGAAATTGATCGCATCCTGCGAGCACACGCCACAGGCGCGGTGCGTCTTCCACAGGAGGTTGTCGCCGAGTTTCTTTACATTCAGAAAGAACTTTCCGCCGTGGAATCAGGTCAAAATACTGCAGAATCAACAGAGACGTCTGCTTTGCCCGTAACTTTTTCCTCTGACGCTTTTCTTTTGTCACGAACACCGGTTGTCTCAACTTCTGCTGTGAGTGATGCATCTATCCACAGCACTCCGTATGGACAGAGGTCTGGTGTTCCTCGGCGTTTTTCTCCACCGAGCTCTCTCATTCAACGAACCCAAAAGCACCTGTCAATGCGAGAGAGGAATGAGTTGCCGTAATAATGCATAACGAGCAATGGGCCCTTGTGTTTCCAATTGAGTGAATTTTGAGGTATTATCCCCATTTTTTATTTCTTTGCATTTTTCTTTTTTCAGTGGAGTTTAGATGTCCCACACAAACACATACAAAAAAACAAGTTTTGCCCTTTATGCGGTGCCACTTTTTTTTCTACTTTGCCTTTCTTTTTATGTTTCCTTTTGGTGAAGGTCACCCATGCAGTTTGTTGTGGTAGACGGCAGCTGGCCAGTTGTCCCCTGTGCGATTCCGCGCTCACAACTACTAGCACGCTCAGTGAAGGATACCGACCACGGCGAAGATGGTGGCGGTCAATCAGTGCTTCCAGGCCACGCCCTGTTCACACTATGTCAAGAGGTCTTGGACACCTCTGCTTCGAAAACGAAAGCTCCTCCGGAACTGGCAACGCTGGACATGACGTTCTTGCGTGATCCGCAAAGTGGTCCACTAGGAGCCCTTCGTCTTTACACTTTTAAGAGTGTGAGTCATCAGTTTTTTGCGGTGGAGGATCTTGTTAGCTCAGGGTGTCTAATCGTATTTACTTCACACTGGGCATCTCTCACCTCTGCGGCTTTGCTGACCGGTGTGAGAACCACTCACAAAGAGAAGGATGACTCCGCCAAGTCATCTAGACGCCGCATAGAGAATAATACTGGGAGTGGCACGCGTGAGGTGTCTGCTTCGAGGGCAAGTAGCCTTATGGGACGCGGTCGCTCCGTGCTACAAAAGTTTTCACGCGCGGAAACGTACTTTACTTCGGTGGCATCGGCAACTCAAAGGGACTTTGAGATGGTGAATGAGTTGCTTCTATCGGGAACGATTCGCATGAACGCCCACTTGGAGTCATTTCTCTGCAGCGTCTGTGGAAACCTACCGCGGAGAACGATGACGACGTCATGCTGCGGTGCGGTGGTGTGCTTGTTGTGTGCACCGACGCTGTCCTCATCGTCTGTCCTCAGGGAAGAGGTGGTGTGCGCTGTTTGCGGTGAGATGCCCCTCACAAACCCCGAAGCCCACGTGAGCCGCGATGCGGAGGTGATGCGGTTGGTACGGGAGCTCCGTGTCTTGTATCATCCGCAGGTTTCCGCAGCCGCGTGTCGTGCCATGCCAGGCGAGACGCAACCCCCACCCACACCCTTCAACGTGCACCACGCGGGATTGCCCGTACCGATTTGCGACATGAATGAGCCAACTGGTTCTGTGCTTGGATCCGTATTTATGGGACCATCGTGATGCGGCTGCATATTTATCTCTTTTACCTTTTCGTTAGCCTTCTTGCATTGTCATATTCTCAATGATAGGTAGTTTGAGGAGCTTTGATAATTTTTTCCTGCTTTCTTCTCATTTATTTATTTCCCTTTTTTTTTTTTTTTTTTTGGATTTACCGCCACTTTGCACTGTGTGAGGTGGAACCAATACTTTTACACCTTCCCCTTTTTTTTTCTATTGTTTCCTTTGATCTCTCATTTGTCCCCGCATGGGTCTAGCAATGCTGGTAAGACGCTTCCACAATTTGCCACTCCTGTCTGTTGACGCTGCTTCCGCCGCAGTGGCAGTTCTCTTCACATCGCAGCGGCTTAAAAAGACACGTGCTGCTTCTACTGCTGCTGCCACTACTAATACCTCTAATACCGGCGGACAAACGACGTCCGCTTCAAAGAAAACATCAACAAATGGCCAGCGCGGGCAAAATGGCGATCACTCAGATTCTTTCCGCTTCTTGGTACCTGCTGAAAGGCCTGTTTATGCTCTCTCGCGTGGGAAGTTTACCCCTGGGCGAGGAGGGAAGAGGCCGGAGACAGTAAACGGCTCCACCATGTCCCGACCGAGGCAGCGTGATTTCAGTAAGTTCAGTGTGAAAAGGCAGGCTGAACCCGAACCTGGGCATTATTGCAGAAACTCAACCACCGAAGAGCGTTCCCTGGCGCAGCGGGAGGTAAGCTCGCGTGAAAATACAGACAATTCTTGTCAAGAGTCCAACAAACCCTCGCCTTCACAATTGTTGAAGCTACGTGTGGTACGCCTGAGTTGATCCCAAAGGCCTTTCTTATTTACGCAGTGCTTGTTTTTCTTTTTTTTTTTTTCTTTTTTTTTGTTTTTTTGTGCCTATCTTTGTGTTTGTTCAGATGTTATTCGTTTCTTCTTTTTTCTTCCTTTTTGGAGGGAGGGGGGTTGCCTGTTTTTTTTTTTTTTTTTTTTTGGGTTTTTGACGTTTTGTTTCTTTTTTTTTTTTTTTTTTTATTGCGGGGTGCAATGCAGTTTTTTGGTGATGCCACCGCATACATGCTTTATTGTTGTGGATTTTTGGCTGCCTTTTAGAAGAAAGCGCGGGGTTGCCTCTCAGGGAGGAATGTTGTGTGGATGTCTGCATAAATGCTTAACCGGGTATGCGTGTGAGTGGTGTGCTGCCAAATGATCCCTGTTTTTCTTCTTTTTTGTGTGTGTGTTTGCGTGTCTGCTACCCTGCTTGCCTCTCTTAGGGACCACATTCATGGGGGCAGCGCCGCAAAAAAATGCATCGGTTTTGATTGGAAGGGATTCTGGAACTAAAAGAAAGCGGCGGCCGCCGTCACAAGCGGACGCAGGCGTCGCGAAAAAGTTTGGGGATCCAAATGAACCGATGCGTGCCTTTTGTTTGTCTGAAGGAAAGTTATCGCAAGGACTTTTGTGTCCGCCTTGCTTCTTTATGGACGTGTCTCCTTTTCAACGCGTTGGTGACGCCTCTGCCGATGATGCGGGAAGTTTCTCTGCTGCGCCGCTTAGATACGCTGTAATACCGGGCTTTTTTGCGCATCCATCTCCATCGCCATTCAAGCAGACTGCGAAGTCGCCACGGACAGCGCGTGACGCCGTGTGTAAAGCATCACTGCGGAAACTTTTGAAGAAGGCTTTCGACGCCGCTCGCCACGCTATGGGTGCTGTGGACGATATTCCGAATGACTCGCTGCTAATTGTGGCTTTTGCATTCACCACGGGTGCTACCGCAGACGCCAGAACAACACGAACTTGGGTGCATCACCCTGAGAGCAACCGCTTCTCTTCTGCCAATGTTGCCGGTGGATTGCGTCGGTGGGGCGAGGTAGTCGGACTGTGTGTGGCTCATGAGCTGAGCAGGGCATGCCGTGTGCGTTGTGAGTTGAATTTTAACACAAAGGAGCGTCACGGATCCAAGGAGCAGGTGGAGGAACGTCGGGAGCCGACAGGGACGAAAGTGGGTGACAGCTGGTGTGTGGGATCCTCATTCTGTGGGGTGCAGTTCTTTTGGGTGGCAGAGCCACACCGCCGCCGTGGCATCGGCAGAGCGATGGTAGAATTGGCCCGCAAAAACGTTTCATACGGCTTTGAGATACCCTTTGAGCAGGTTGCGTTCTCTGAGCCAACGGCGCACGGAACACTCTTCGCGAGGCGTTACGCTGGGCGCGATGATTTTCTCGTCTTTTGAGTCTCCGTTTCTGATTGTTGGTTTTCTTTTGTTTCCCCACCCTCTCCATTTCACCTCCTCCACACATTGGCGTCAAGAGTGACGGGTGTGTCACTGGAGGGAGGGAGGGAAGGAAGGGTAATGGGCGTGTAGCGGGGCGACGGAATGGCTGCAGCTCTTGTTGTTGTTGTTGTTGTTGTTTCATGCTCTCGACTCACTTTGCTTTTTATTCCCACACGTACACATTCTTGTTGTCGTTGTTTTGCATGTGCACAGAAAGTTATTTATTGTGCGATTTAGGAAAAACATACGTACGTCTAAAATAAATGAAGCCGGCAGCCCCCAAGACCCCCAGCAAAGCTTTGAAGGGAAAGACGGCGACGCCAAATAAAGCGCTAGAGAAGGCGCCAAAAAAAATGTCAAAATGCGAAAAGTTTTTGCATGAACTGGAAGATTTGAATCAAAGTCAAAGGTGGAAAAAAGTTGTGGAGATGGGACGCGCCGCACACGCGGGGGGTGAGGCCTCCAGCGAGTTGGCGTTACTCCTGCAGCTCTCACAGTCTGGGGTTCCGTACGAGCGAGTGCTTGGAGCAATGGGACTTTGTCAGACGAACTGCAGCAGTGAAATTAGGAGGCTTTTGCGGGACCCATGCGACCGCGTTGCCATTCTCGCAATGATGCCTGCGGCGGTACATTTATCAGATAATGATTTATGTGAACTTTTCAAGGAGCTGCCGCGCCGACGTCTTTCATTTCTGTGCGAACGCTTGGACCATAAGAAAAGACTCCCGGCGGTTGCGGATAAGTACATTGCGACGCTACCACCCCTTGTAAGAAGCAGTTCGGCACACGCCCTCTTGTGTTGGGCGTCCGAAGCCCTCTTAGCCAGACAGAATCCATTGGCACTAAGACACTTCAGCCGAAGTGAATGGTACACGGTGGTAAAACGGCTGCCGGATTTTGCATTGGCATTCGCTGAGAAGGGCCTGAAAGACGCCGCAACACTCGAAAGCGCCAGCGAACGGATACATGTAATTCTCAACGCGTTTCGGCGCTTTTATCCATCCGTTGGTCTGAAGCTTCTCACCTCTGCCATGAATCACTTTTGTGTTCCGGATGATTGTATCGTCGCCTACTCGAACATTTTTCCCGAAGCCGTGGCGGAACTTGTTGTGAAACACAAACGTTTGTGCGTATTTGATGTGTGGCGGCCACCAAAGAATTTACGTCACGAAACTTTTCTCGCTCTAATTGATTCGGGTGGAATGCAGCACACTCACGTAACGGATTTTTTTCTGCTTGCACCGCCAAAGTTACGCTCATTTCTGTACAATTCGCGAAATGATATGTTTAGAAACGCCAACGGTTCAATGAATGTTGATGTACTTTTTTATGTCACCGATCCCGCGGAGCGCCGACGTGAGGGGATGCGGGCGCTCACGGAAATTGCGGAGCTGCGCACCGATCCCATCGAGTGGCTAAAATATCTTTTTGTCTTGCCCTTTCCAGAGGCATTGGAATTGGCTGGGCGGTATCTACAAGTCTCCTGTGTAAATACCCGCGCTGCTGCCTGCGCCTCTTTGGTAAAAACTGGCAGTTTTCATCCGGAGCACCTTCATGATATTCTTGATTTTTGCGTCAAGCGTGGGAAGGAAAACGACATTGTTCGGCATAATTTTCTTTCAGAAATAAGTGGCATTCCCCCGCACCTCTGGAAGGAAGACCATTACCCCAAGCTGGTTAAAATTATCCAAGGTGCATTTGACTCCAGAGATGCATCGACCGCAACGTTTTCTTCAATAATGTCGCTGATCCGGGGTACGGTACGCTTCAACACGGTGCTTGCTGACAAATTTCTTTTGAACATTTTAAATCGTGGCTTCCAATTCTTGTTGTCGAATACGAAGCAAATTCCACGGGCTGTTATGGAGCATCTTTGGAAATTTATGCTGCCGTGGCTTAAGGAAAGGGTGGACAAAAAGGCATTTTCCACCGTGAATTACATCCTAGAGGAAGTGGGTCCAAGCTTGCATTTTGTCGCGGAGAGCAGTGTGCCGTTTATGAAAACTCTGCTCAAGAGCAGTGAGAGTTGTGCAGCCATAAATGCTTTTAAAGTTCTGTTTCGATTCTTTCGCCCCACTGCAATGGAATTACTGCCAGGTTTACTGGAGGAATCGTTGGAATGGATTGGCGTGGATGAAGTTCGGCATGTTGTAAGCTTGCATCTCCAGGGCCACTGGCTGGATCGATATCTTGTGCCCATTCAAACCAACGGACGCTTGGGTACCCGTAAGGGTCAGTGGCTGGTTGTGTTTCGTAACGGGCACTGCTGGACGGCGGCGAAGCAGGAGAAATACGCCAAGTCCATTTCTCGTAACCTGTCATGTGCAAACTATTCGCGTGAGTTTATATTGGGGAATCTTGCTGCGCTGCGGAAACTGTACAGCGCTAACGTGACGGAGGCTCTTGCTCCTTTTATAAAAGAAGAGCATACGGATCCATTTTTGTGGAGCAATGCCATTGAACTTCTTGGAAAACTGGACGATGCGGCATCGCTCAAGGTGCTCAAAGACGCTTTTAACGATGAGAGGGTACGTGTGGCTGTTTACGCGATTCGACGTCGTATTTGCAACCTACCGACGGCACAAATAATTGAGGAACTTGATGTGCCACTCCACTCCAAATTGGTGGCTGTACAGAAGGTGGCTCTTCGCCATGTTTGTGACGCCGGCGATGATGTGGCATACGCCTACCTGAGTCAACTACGACACGGCGAAAAAATGCACCCTAATTTAGAAGCTGTATGGCTTTCCGCCATGTTTCAATTCTTGGAGAAGCGGGAGGTGTGGGACATCTTCATGGATGTTGCGAAGGGCAAAGAGTACATTTTGGCGAAGACTCTTGTCGATGTTCCGGATGACACGCTTGTGGAAGATTGGCAGCTGGTTAACCTCGACAAACTGCTTGCCGTGTTGTTGTCTTGTGAGGAACTTACTGTGGTGTTGGCGGTTCTTGAACGTTTGAAAAAGCGGTCACTCCGTCGTGATGAAGAGGTGGTGCGTACTATGTTGCACATTCTGAAAACAACCACCATCAACGAAATTATGAACTTAACAGTTGGCGCTCTTTGTATCTCCACCGCCGAAAAGCAGGAAGTCGCCTCCGCGTTTTTGAGTCTTCGTCCGGAGTCGCGGCTGTGGAGAGTTGCCGACACACTCATCCAATTACGTCACACCGCGTGTGACCGCTTTAAGGAAATTGCCGTTGCGTATATGAAACTTCTGCTAGAGAATTGCTGCCAGACCGCGGTGGTGTGTCAACTCATTTGCTACCTGCCTGTCAAGGACCTCCTACGACATCTCAATGATGTCCTACAGAGGGGCCTTCTACATGCCGGTGCTGTGAATAGCATGCTGAGAAGTCTCAAGTGCACCGCCGAAATTGTTAATGAATTTGAAGCCGTAGAGAACCAACTTCGACAGCACGAACATCCCCACATGCAGCGTATTGGGCTTGCGATGCTTGAATCGGCTGCCTCCACCGGGAAGTGGGATGAGAATCGGCGCAAAGCACTGGAGGTTTACCGCAACGCAAGTGATGGGTGGGTGAGCGATGATGCCAAGATGGTAGATCTTCCACGGGAGTGATTTTTTTTTTTTTTTTTCCTTTGCTGTAAAAATTGATTTCATGAATACAGACGAATGAAGCCTGTTTGCGAAAGAAAAAAGGGAGAGAGGTTTTGATTGGATGTCGGGAAAAAAAAAAAATAGGAACCCAAAAATAAATAAATAAGGCTTTTTGTTCTTTTTCTTTTTTTTTTTTTTTTTTAATTTGTGCCTCACTCTTATTCTCTCGCAATTCTCTGCGTGAGGTGAATGAGTCTGCGGCAGTCAACCAATCAACGGGGACCCAAGCATTTTGATTTCCACTTTTGTTGTTTTTTTCTTTCCTTTCTCCGGATCGGTGGTATGACGAAGTCTTCCCGGATCTTTTAGCCGTCGGTTTCTCGACGCGGGGTCGGCGCTTTTTCATCTGCATACGAGGATGCGTGTTTCTTCTCTCCTTATCTCCCTGCCTTTATTGTTGGCTTCTTTCTTTCTTTTTTTTTTTCTTGAAGCAAACAGGAAGCGAGTGAAAACACTTTTATTTGCGTCTCATTGCGTGTGTGCGGTACTTAAGTTGAGGGCTTGCCGTGTGGCTGTTTTTGTTGTTGTTGTTTTTTGTTTGTGTGTGCCGCCTGGCCGAACCACCGCGTCTCACTGGCAGCGACTGTGAAGGGGCAAGGAGGGGAAAGAGCAGGAAGAAGGGGTAGAAAAGCATGAAGAAGACATGTCTCGTTTACGGGATGGTCGTTGCTGGATAGTACTGATTTTGTTCTGTTTATTCAGCAGCTCAAATGCCATTCAGTGGATTACATTTGCCCCTATCGCCACACCATCGAGGGATTTCTTTAACTTGAGCACCAACCAGCTGAATCATTTGTCCTCTGTATACATGATCGTGTTTGCCTGCGGTGTCATATTTACATGCTCGACGTTTGAGCGATGGGGTGTGCGACGTGGGGTTTTGATTGGCTCTGGATTAAATGCCTTTGGTTCGGTGCTGAAGTTTGCCCCCGGACTTTTTTATCCGTCATTCCCAACGATGATTGTGCCCCAGACGATCAATGCCGTCGCTCAACTATTCGTCTTGTCGACCCCGCCGTTAATCGCAGCGCATTACTTCCCTCCCAGGCGCCGTGCATTCGCAACGGCAGTGGCGAGTACGTCCAACAGTCTTGGCAATGCCCTCGCTCTCTGCGTACCGCCACTGGTGGTGAAAAACGCGGACCGAAACTCCTTTATGATCCTTTTTGGGGCCGAGATGATCTACTGCTGCCTCGTGTTTCTTGCCGTCTGCTTTTTTCTGAAGCCGCCACGGCAACTGTCTTGGAGAAACGGAACAAACGGCCACACAAACCATGTCCCTGGCGCGAGGACTCACCCACATGTACGCAACGGCCCATCATCGTCTTCGGACCAGGCAAACCAACCGACTCAACCAGTTCACGAGGAGAGCAGTTCCTCAGGATGGATGCGGAATGAGCATATTCACAGTATCATACATGTTTTACATGTTGGTTATCTCCTACTAAAATCCTGGGACTTTTTCTTTCTTTCGCTTTCTTTCAGCATCAGCATGGGAAGCGTCTGGACTTTTGCATCGGTGCTAACACAGATCTTGGAGCCGTTTGGCGTATCGCAGGAGCTCGCGGGAGCAATGGGAGCGATAAACATAGTCGCTGGGACGATTACGGCCTATTTGGTTGGCGTGTGGATTGGCCACAGTCGCAATTACAAAATATCACTTCTATTATGTTTTTTGCTCTCCTTTGCGTGCTGCTGCGGTCTTATTCTGACGATGGTGTTGGCACCACCGAATACATCGTTGATAAATGTCTTGTTTGCCTTCTTGTATATAACTGCGGGTTTGGGACAAAACACCGCAATACCCATCTGCTTTGAGTTTTCCATGGAGATCACACACCCCATGCCAGAATCGGTCCCAGGCGCAATTCTAATGGCGGGTGCAAATATCGTCTCACTCATTCTGCTTTCCGTCTCCTCCGTCCTTCTTGTGGACGGTCTTGCCACACCGCAAAGCGCGGTGAATGTCATGATAATGATCAGTGCCGTGTCGCTAATCGGTGGAATTTTTGCGCTGGCCCCTGTTGAAAAATTACGCCGTCATGAAGCGGAGCTGGAGGCATGGCGAATTCCCAGCACCTGTGAGACTGGGTCTGCAGGGGGAAACTGCACTGGAGGTGATGCGATGCAAGGGCAAAGTATGCGCCTTGTTGGTCGGGAAAGTGAGCCAGAGGCAAACAAATCCGTCGGAAGCGAGCCTGATCCACGCATCAGCCCCCGTTCAAAGGTGGGATTTGCTGTGAAGGACATCCACCATGCCGCCACCGACGAACGTCGCACGCGGCCGTGAGGGCTGACCATCATCCAAGAAGTAACGGCACCACGAGCTACGCGGAGGTAAATTTAAAAAATAAAAATAAAAAATAAAAAAAGAAAGAGAGAGTAAGAGAGAGTGAGACAATGAAAGGGAGGAGAGTAATGGGCATCCAGCTGAAATATGCCCTTTCAATCTCATTTGTACTTGTGTTATGGATCGCCCTTCGAGTGTCCGTCTACGACTGAAGTAGTAGACGCCTCCTGCAACGAGACATCAGCTTTGACGGTGGTAACAGCAACAACCATGCAGTGTGAGAAAATAAAACAACGCCAATAGTTTTAAAAAGCGTTAGGAGTGCATCGTCCCATTTAATTTGTTATGTTGTGCATCGTGCGCAGCCAGCACTCTACGATGCGCCAGCGTCACCTCTTTATGTTTTTTTTTCCTTTTTTTTTTTTTTTTTACTTTATAGAATTTAAGCATTTTATGGTTGTCATGGCAATATAAGGAGCATTCACAATTTTGATGTGCCACTCGTCTTCTGCTCCATTGGAACCACGTCTCCTAGCAACACTCTCTTTTGGTGGATGCATTCATCATCATGACCAAAGAAAAATTTATTATCGACATCCAGGCACATAAAACGATGTCAAAAGATACATATATCAAAAAAAAAAATAATAATAAATAAATAAATAAACCGCAATTATCTAACTTAATGCCCATGCAATACATGAGGAACCAAATTTAAAGAAATCATTGGCAACATTAAACCAATATAACCGCTGGTTCCAATACATTTATAATATTAGAAATCATATCAAAAATTTTTTGAAGAAGCAGCAACGAGCCACCAACACCACCATCCCAACGGACACAGATTGCAGACAGCATCGCATGCCCAAAAACAACTGTATGTGTTTTACTTTTAACTATGCTTCAATTTTATTTCCAGCCGCCCAAAGTACCCTTTCACGCCGACGTTCATATTACAACACCAAGAATACTCACACGGCTGGAGTAAATGGAACTGCACTCTGTGCAAATAAAGGTGCTAGTCACAAGATAGTGCAGGTCATTTCCACACCGGCATTGTGGCTTATGCCGCCGTTGGTTTGTGGATGCCGTGCCGTGTGACCCGGGGGAGGAGAGCGCACGATCGCGACAGACGTGGGTGTGTTGTGACGGGCGACCGCTGCCGACTTCCCCGTGCTGTGCCTGTTGGGTGGGTTTTGCCCCGGTTGCGTCTTCACTCGCCGTTATTCCTTCTGTGTTGGCTGGTTTGGATTTGCCTGCTAAGGGTGTCTTTGTGCGACCGTCGTGATGCTCTCACTGCCTGTTCTCTGCACACCACCCCCTTTTTGTTTCCGCCCTCGTTTCTTGTAGGTATCGCCCCTGCCTCCCTTTGCCCGCCGCCGTGCGGGCTGGTCTTGGAGCTGCGCAGTGATTAGAGACTGGATGTACTTGTCCTCCACCGACGTGTGCAGCGTGCACGCAAACTGATGCAGAAGAGCATCCGCATGATCGGCGCTTCCTCGCTCCCACCCTTTCCCCTCTTCTCTGCGGCTGCTCCCGAAAGGGCCTGTTGAGTGGGATGCCACGCTTTGACGCTCGCGGGACCGTCCCAATTGGAGTGCCCGAGAGCCAATGCTGTATCGCGCCTCACTGTTGGCTGCGGCATTTGTGTGGGTCTTTGGAGCACTGTGTGTGTATTTGTGGGTCCTCTGCTCCCATTAATCGCGTTTTTTGTTTGGTTGTTTCTTGTGTTAAATTGTCCTTTAGGGTTACTAGTTGCATAGTGGCATCGTGGCCTCCTGTGTGCTTTTGGAACCAGGGACTGATAATATTGTATCCTACCTGCAGCTTGTCCGACCGGGTGGAACTTGGGCGGTGGCGCACGCCGACTCGCTTTTTTGGATGTCTCTGTCCCATGCGCCGCTTCTTGTTCACAGAAACTGCCGAACCGGCCGGCACACGCAGCCCACGAAGGTGCTCCAGACGCGTTTTTGCAGTGCTTTGCTTGTCTCCCACGCTGGCCCGTCTCTATTGCTGCCCAGACGGCCCTCAGTTGCTGCGCTGGAAGTGAACGATGAGGCCACAGTGACCACTGTTTTCCTCCGAGAATTCTGCGCGACAACAGTCATCATCCTGTGCATCTAAAAGAAATGGCGTGATTGGGGGGTTGGGCCCCGCGTATGGGTCGACCGTCGCGATGGTTCCGCTGACCGCTCTACTGGCCCTGTTTTTTTTTTCTTTTCCGTAGACCACTATCATTGTGAGCCGCTGCAGAGGCATGATCGCCAATTGTGGCTTCTGCGCGTGATGGATCTGGCTTGCCCCGCGCCAACAAAGAATGCCTTCTCCTTGGCATTGTTGCCTATGAGCATTTTGCGGGTCCCCTTTATGGCGCTGGACCACCGGTACAGGGGACTGCGCGGGTATGACTCTGAGCGGGAGGAGCGCTATGGAGCACTTAGCTTGATGTGCGGCTGGGATGGGGCTGGGGTGCCCTATTTTCTGGGGTCTGGCGTGGAATGGCGGGGTTTGCAGCCGCGTCCTTGGCGTGCGAATTGGCCTGGCATGGTGCCGTGGTTCCCGACATTTATTGCGGGCACTGCGGATTCGGATGCGATGCTGAATTTATTTGCGGTTGGCCGGCGCGGTGTGGAGCAGAATGCCACCCCCAACGTCTTTTGTCTCTTGTCTGAGCATCGAGGTGGCGCGGCAACGCGTCCGGAGAGCGACGCGAGCGCTTTGCGATCCGCTGTCGGTGCAGCAGTGGGCGGATCGATGCGTCGTGTGGAGCTCTCTGCTGACCGGGAAGCCGACGTGAGGTTTGACTTCCTTTGGGTGTTGGCGACGGTGAACAGCTTGGCGCCCATGCTGGGCGGCCATGGGTCGATGAGCTTACAATATCTTCCACGTGCGCCGTTCGTGTGCTCATTGGCGGGGAATTGGTGTACCCGAACCTCACGGACGTGACGCATTGAGCACGGCTCTTGGTGGGTGAGATTACGCCGACGAGGACACGCCGCAATGTGCGTCGTCCCCCTTCCAATTCCACAGAGTTATGGGTGGCTTGACGGTCCCTTGAGGTTTAACAAATGGCATTGCGGCGGGGAATCGGCTTGGGAGATGGCCAGTGCCGCAACGGAGTCCCTTCCCTATTTCTGACGCTCCAATACGACGGGCATGTGTTCTGTGGGAACACTGAGACGCCGCTGATGTCGACTGCGAGCGGCGCAGGTGTTTGTTGGAGCGCATTGAGGCGAAGCCCAAGAATGGGGCGCGTGTCATCGCGACGTGCCGCAAATCCGTTTGGGTGTGTGAGGCCACGGGACGCACCTGCACCTCGCCGATGCAGCCGCGGCTCAGCAGGGCGATCGAGGTCTTAGTGACGCGGCTGCGACCCGAAAGTGCGAGGATATTCGCCGCCACCCGCGGCATGCGCCGTGCACCTTTTGCGACACAGTGAGCCGAGTGCGGACGTATATCGTTGCTTCCGTTGCGGAATGTGCTGGCGTCGATGCCCTCTCGCCGTGTCGGCCTTTGCCTCGTGCACTGACGGTTTGGCTTCATTGCGGAGTCTCTGTGCTTCGGTCTCATCTTGTCCGCTCTCCCGCTGAAGGCACAGGACGAGCACACACGGGATGCCACGGGCCTCCCACAGCACGCTGCGAGCGTTGCCAGCCTCACGCTTGGGCTGTCTCTCTGCATGTTGGACAGGGCTCTTGTGCCGTTGATTCTTTTCAGTTTCCTTATTGTTGTGCTGTTTTTGGCGGAGCGGAGCGGCAGTGCGTGGTATTCCATCCGTTTTAAGGCTCGCACTGGACGGTGCTTGTGGGGCAGAGCACTCCAAGCGGGCTGGCCGTGGTGGAAACCACGTTGGTGTGCATGACAGGCCGCCACATGCTCCTGTCGACAGGGGGGCACTGGGGCGACATGATGGTGGCTCGGGGGCGCGGTGCCGCTGACACCGAGCTGAATCGCACAAGGGAGATGCTTTGGGAGGCCTATGTGGTCGTCTCTGCGAACCGGAAGCAGCGATCTGCGGCGCACGGCGGCTGGTTTGTTGAGCGCGGCTGTATCGTGTTTGCGTGGTCTGGGCGTTGCGGAGAATTTGGCGTATCATTAGCATCACATTGGTTTGCACGTGGGGGGGGCACCTGTTTGTCATGGGCTGGCCGCCCGCACGTGTTCGCACAGCACCTTCATCTTCTGCTGGTTTACTGGCTGCTTGCGATCCCCTTATCTTGTTGGTAATTTGTTTATTTCTTTTTGCGTCGGACCATTGCTTTTGGCCCTTGCACGATGCGGTGTGAACCACTTTTCGGATGGAGGATTACAAGCACCTTATCCGCTCCAGGATTGAGAAGCAAAGAAGGGTCCACGGCCACTTTTTGGCGGAGAGGCGCGTGCTGGAGTTTGTGGAAACGTGATGCCAGGCATTTTGCCGAGGTCACGAGCCCCGAGAAGGGCCCTCCCTGCCGCATTTGCGCAGGAGGCGGAGGTGCCGGAGCACCCTGTGGTGGATCCGGAGCGAATTTTTGTTTGTGATTCGGAGGCCAATGGTGTGGAGTAGGGCCCTGATTGCCCTTTTAGGTTGGTCATCCCTAGGCTTGTTTGGCGGGTGAGTGCTGTCCTGGGCTCCACGCGCACTGCAGCATCCATATGACTGTCCCTACATATAAATACACTGATGCGTAATTGTGTGTGTGACTGCAACTCTTTCTTGAGCTGACTGCCTTTTTGTTCCCATTTCTTTGCTGCTGCTGCTGCTCCGGGGAGGGGAGGGTGAGGGAAGATAAGAAGTTGACCAGAAAAGCCCCACTTCTCATGTCTGTGTACTGCCGCGTGGCCCAGCCGCACATTCTGCTAAAGGCCCTTGCCGCCCTCACCATAGCGAAGGACTCGTGGGTCACTGTTGCCTTTACGGAGGGCGTTGTTGTGCTGCATGTTGAGGGGAAGGATCAGAGCATCACTGCCACCGCCAGACTCCCCAAGGCGCTGTTCTCTGAATACTCGGCGAAGGATGTGCGCTTTGCCGTGCACCTCGTCACTCTGCGCGACGCGCTGCTACTCGGTGGACCCGCCCTGTTGGCTCCTGTCGTCCTGGCGCGCGTTGTTCTGGCGTACCCGATGGGTGACGCCAGGTTGCTTGTTGAGCTGACGGACGGGGACTGCACGCTGCAGTCGACCCTCGCCACGCGGCCGGTGCAGGAGCGATTGCTGGACCTCCGCTTCGGAGAGACGAGTGTGGCGAATCAAATGGTGCTGCTCGGCGATGTGGCGCGCGATGCCATTGAGGACCTGGTCGCGGCACAGTGCCCCCACGCGGTCGTTGTGCTGGACCCTCGCAGCGGCGTGACGCTCCGCGGCGAGGGCGGCCCATACGGCGCGGTGACGGTGCAGTTGCAACGTTCCTCGGAGGCGATCCTGTCGGCGCTCGACGAGGGCACGCACGCGCACACCCGTGTCCTCCGGTCGCATCTTGCGCTTGCGTGCGGGGTGCGCCCCGGCGGCAAGTTGTGGCGCGCGTCCGGGGCGGTGGCGGACGTCGCGCCGGGGATGCAAGGAACTTCGGGCGGCGCCGCACAACCGACATTTGGTGGATTTGAGCGGCTTCTGTTCCAGGTGAACGAGGCGCGCCAGCTCAGTGTGGTGCACATGCCGCGGGATCATGACGTTCCAGTGACCGTGACTGTTACTGTGTCCCCTGCTCACGGCCTGTACGACGAGTGAGGAGCACCTTTTTGTTAGGGGTGTTTTCTTAGCCTTTGGTTTCTGTGTGTGTGTGTCCTTGTTTCTGGCTGTCGCTGATGCCGCGTTCTTGGTGCGTGAAAAGGTGAGAGGTGTTTCGGGCCTTGCCTCTCCCACAGAGCATACAAGTGTCTCACCACCAACAACTGTGAGGGACGCGTGCCGTCCGCTTCTTTCGCTGAGTGTGAGGTTTGCCA
>NW_001849565.1:138111-170373 GCF_000209065.1 Trypanosoma cruzi
TTCCCCTGTGGGAGGCTTTGCCGCACAGCAGAGGGAGGGTGGAATTGACGCGAGGGACGGGGAATTGTGAGAAACGCTGTTGGTGCTGTGGTTCTTGTCGCCGTTGGTTTGTGGATGCCGTGCCGTGTGACCCGGGGAGAGGAGAGCGCACGATCGCGACAGACGTGGGTGTGTTGTGACGGGCGACCGCTGCCGGCTTCCCCGTGCTGTGCCTGTTGGGTGGGTTTTGCCCCGGTTGCGTCTTCACTCGCCGTTATTCCTTCTGTGTTGGCTGGTTTGGATGTGCCTGCTAAGGGTGTCGTTGTGCGACTGTCGTGATGCTCTCACTGCCTGCTCTCTGCACCCCACCCCCTTTTTGTTTCCGCCCTCGTTTCTTGTAGGTATTGCCCCTGCCTCCCTTTGCCCGCCGCCGTGCGGGCTGGCCTTGCAGCTGCGCAGTGATTAGAAACTGGATGTACTTGTCCTCCACAGACATGTGCAGCGTGCACGCAAACTGATGCAGAAGAGCATCCGCATGATCGGCGCTTCCTCGCTCCCACCCTTTCCCCTCTTCTCTGCGGCTGCTCCCGAAAGGGCCTGTTGAGTGGGATGCCACGCTTTGACGCTCGCGGGACCGTCGCAATTGAAGTGCCCGAGAGCCAATGCTGTATCGCGCCTCACTGTTGGCTGCGGCATTTGTGAGTATTTGTGCGTGTGTGGAACTTGTATTTGTTTTTTGTTGTTGTTGTTTGAGCGGTGGTTGATATGGTCCAGTTTTTTTGTGCGTGTGTTTGGTTTGTTAGAAGCTTTTAAAGAGATTGTTCGCATGGCAAGCGGGCTATTTAATATTTATATATCTTGATGAAGCGAAGTCTTTACGACCTTTTTCATTTACTTTGTGATTCTTTGGTTGACCGCGATTCTAGGAATCAGGGAAATAATAATGCCTATATGAGTTTACTTATTTTACTTTTATTTTTACAGCCAAGCCTGGTTCCTGCAAGCTCATATAAAGAAATGGCGGTGGTTCCTTTTACACGGCAACGGAATGGAGCCTCACTGGTAATTGTATGGCAGATCTGTTACGTCAGCATGGCGATACACAGGTGCAACTCACCTACATGGATGAAAAGGGACAGTTGGAATCTATGGTGACTGTCAGTCCTACCATAAGTGGCTTACGATTGATTTCAGGAAACACTGACAAGCTTTGGGTGGATTCAACCCTTACGGGGCACGTTGGGGATCTCCGGGCGTGTCAAGTAACAAATTTTGAGACTCAATTGCTCTTGCCCATCATTTGGAGAGAGCCCGTGAGTTGGGGGTTTAACAAGGGCTGATCATTGCGGAAAGGCAAAGATAAAACTCGGACTCTGTCCACGCCGTCGCGGACGTGTAGAATTGGAATGCTTAGCTTTACTTTCAGCTGCACGGAAAGGATAAATACTTCTCAGTGCGTGCATCCAACGCCGCGGTGGCAGACGGTCTTCTTGCGCAAAGAGAATCGGCGCTTGCAGGGCGCGAACGCCATTCGGAGACAACCCTTGCCCAACTCCAGGCAAAACTCCGGGAACGAGAGGCACGCATCAGTGCCTTGGAAGCGGCGACGCGCCCGGACAGTGAGGAGTTCCCTCTTCCAGGAGAGGGCCGCCAGATGCACCCGCGCACGGGTCCGAAGATGGCGCAACGACACCACCCCACCACGAGCGTTTGATGGCCGAGGGCGTGCCAGCATCCACAATTCCCCGAGCCATTTTCACGGGAGAGCGACGGCGGGTCAATACTCATGCGTTATTGGGCAATTTGTGGGACGGCCACGTCTCCCTCACCCCGTGACTTCGCCCTTCCGATCCTCATTTTCAGAAGAAGTTTTCGGTTCAAATGAAGAGGATCTGGATTTCCTTCAGGTTGACTTCGACACTTGGGTCCCGCGAATTTGAAATGAAGGCGTACTTGGATTCCTATTTGAACTCCGGAGCGCTTACGATTACTGGTACGAAAGGGAACGCTCACGCCTAAATTGCCTTTGACATTCTGAATTTGTGGATGTGCGCATTGCAGTTGTATCGGGAGCCCAACAAGCAGTTCATGGAATTGGGCAGGATTGTACTGCAGGTCTTTTGGATGCAGATCATGATTAAATCCGATCCCAGTGTGCCGACCCAAAAAGCTGCGTGCCCGCTTTCATACGGCTTTTTATAAGAATGACACCTTCGCGAGGGTGGCTCGGCCTCTCATGGATCGACGGGGAACCCGACCGCAACAACAACGATCGCTGCTATGCCAACTTTGCCTTATTTATGGAAACTACGCTTCTACATGCAACGTGCGTCCCAAAAGGGTTTTCCCGAACTACAAACGAACGTCAAAAAAACGGCGAGGGGCTGCCCGCCGCTTATTAAGGCGGACGACGGCAGCCCCATCCAATCCGCCACCCCCGGCTATTACGCACAGGCGTCGCACCGCGCCGCCGACGCTCCACCCGATATTACAAATTGCCCCACGCAATCGTCGGGAAGGGCAATGGAGCTTATCCGTAAACGACGCTCGATTGTGGTAGGACGAAACACCGACATCCCCGCTTTGGGCCAATTATATGAGGAGCGCGAACGAGGTGGCTCGATAAATGTGGACGCCGTCAACGTGGGAGCAGAGAATGTCTCTAGCGGGGCAATTCACAACCTTATGCCGCACGCACGAACAGCCGATGAACGAGGAGAGCTGCGCTGCCTTTTGATGGCAATCGATGTAGCGCCATCGACCTGACTGCAGTACGCCAGGATGCTGCGGTCTATGTTGGAAATGAATCGAACCCCGCTGGACATGATGATTCTGGGGATACAAAAGATTGCGGCGCGCTCGGAGACGAAGCAGGCACGCCCCTTGACAGAGGAATAGATGAATCAAGTTATTCGCAGCCGGACCGATTGGAAGGAACGTGTTGTTTTACGACTTGCGTGGATAACGGCGAGTCGTTGGTCCGAGATTGCGTCCTTGACTCCCAAAAATTCCACACTGGAGCCGAACGGGACCTTAATTTTGGATTGGTCCGTGGCGCCAAGGACGGCGAGGGCGGATCCCCACCGCGCCTCGCGGTTCGTGAGGATACGAGGGCAGGACGCCTTCGACACTATAAACTTATGCAGGACACTTCAAGAAAACGAAAAGCTCACGAATCTGACGACTGCCAAAGTCGAACGAGTTCTGGTTCCTTGGAATGCCACGGCGCACTCCACAAAACAGGGTGCGCAGCGGCACGCTGCTCAAACCGTGGAGGCGTACAATTTGGATCCACACGTGATCTCGCAGTTGGCGAAGCACGTCAAACCGTTCGAACTTCCCCAGAATACTGTTCGATATCTGGGGAAGTGCACCACAATGCTGACCCAGGTGTCGCCGCTGGTCGCATTGATGTGAAGGGAGAAACTGCGGAAGGGCAGGAACCGTGGTTGAAAGCAGAGGAGCGTTTTTTGCATGATTTTCATCCTCAATCCGCTACAATAACGAGACGCGCGACAAGGACGTGTCTGGCCACTCTACAAGATGAACACGCTATCCCGTTAAAGCGAGTCAACGTGCCCGTATTGAATACCAAAGTGGATCAATGGCCGGTTGAACCCGGCTACCTTGGAGAGGCTCATGCAAGTTTGGGGACTCGTCGGGCGGTCCCCTTTCCCTCCGTCTTCCTCCGGTAAAGCGCGCGAAGGCTCACGGAGGATTCCAACCGCTGATGCGCGTTTGTTACGAACAGCGGGAATAATCGAGGACGCTTTGTCCACAATAACAGGCGGATGGATAATACCCTTCTCGGTTGTGGAGGAGAAAACCACCGGTTTACGACGACGATGGATCGCGTGGTCACGCGACAAGAAGAGCGACGACCCTTATGAGGCGAATGTTCCTCTTTTACATATTTCCCATTATTTGCCGCCTGTGATGGCTGAGGCCGCTTCCTGCCTGGACTTAAAGGCATCCTTTTTTCAAGTCTCTTTACCGCGGGAGACTTGGGATCGAAAGAGATGCCGCGTGGAGAACGGCACGCTGGTGGAGCTGACACGGCTCCCAATGGGATACAAGGCCAGCCCAGAAATTCTCCAGATTATTATTACTTCAGCAATTGCGGGGTGATGACGGTGGTTCGCCGTCTCCGGGCTGCACCTCCATTGGTGCGTGTCGACGTTTGGATCGATGATATACGCATTGCAGTGTCGAGAAGCGATGCGACATTGTGGGAAGCCCAAGTACTTCGTAATGCGGACAGTTGTCACGCATCCATGGGGGAGGATCGCGAATCGGGCGCTACGCAGTACACCTTCCTGGGGGTGCAGTTTGATCATGCTCACCAGACGGTATCCCTGAGTGACAAGTTTGTCCGGTCTTTATGCGCCATGCCGACGCTCAATTCTTTAACCATCGCGGAATGGAGTTTGTGGCGTCCCGCTTTTTGTACGCGGCTGCCATTTTGGGCACGCATTTATGCGACCACTACTTTTTCATCAAAGCAGTGCGACGACGATTGTCCGCACTTAACCGGGGATTGTGCTGAAGACATCCCCGGCGAACCTTCCGCCGTCAGCGGTTGGTTTGGGCGAGAGATTACGACACATCATCGAGAATAATCGTCGGCGAATCATCTAAGCCCACGGAAAAGGCATCGGCCGCCATCATCACGGATGCATCGCTCCATGGATGAGGGCCGTTTTCATTCCAGACTCCGGCGACGTTAAAATTGCCGGAGGAAAATGGGAGAAGAAGCCTTTTCTTATCATGCAGGCCGAGGCACGCGCGGTACGCTTAGCCTTATCGGCCTTTTCCGCCATCTTGCCATCCACCATGGACGTTTGGGTGGGCAATAATTCGCTGCAAGGAGCGGCGAATAAAGGCAGCTCGAAATCGCACGCCATGACGTGGGAGCTGCAACGGATATATAGGTTTTTGGACTTACGCGGAATACATGCATCCTTTGCATACGTACGGTCTGCAGACAACCCCGCAGACGGCATATCACGCGGTCGTGTGTTTACGCTTCAGGGCTTGGCGAAGGGGTGGAAATTGCGAAGGGGAGCGGCGGGGTCTTGTGGTTGGTGGACCCCAAAGTCTGCCAACTCGCAATATATATATGTATCATATCCGAATAGAGCGAGCGGCCACGATTGTTGCTATCGGATGATGTATATATTTGTGCACTTAATTGGAGTTAAACATTGAGGATATGGTGAATCCATTCTTATTCCATTTATCCCTTCTTTATTTCTATCTTGTTTGTTTTCTATTAGTGATAAATTCAGGATTCGGCCAGCGGCCCAGGTGAATATATCCCTTTTTGCGTGTGTGAGCGAGAAAGCGGCGGTGGAAAAGAGGGGCTTGTGTGAACTACCCACGATGAGTGAGTTGGGTGAAATTCTTAACACAGCCCAGATTTCAAAACATTATGAAGTTATTCAGTTTCTGTTGTCACATGCGAATGTGGAGTACACTCTGACGCAGCTGGATTTTTTGATTCCACGGGGAGCCTCGCTGCAACGCTTTCCGGAGGCGTGGCGAGAGTACATGGAAGCCGGACGCTGCGGCAATCAGTGTATTGAAGTGTTCCACCGCAACGTCGATGTCCCGGATGTAGGTTTGACGGATGACAGAGCGGTGAGGAATGTGCGGTCTAAAAAGAAGGAGCTTGTTCTTGTCTGCCGACGGCCAGAGTTGCATCGTCTTGAGGAGCTTGAAAGGTTGCTGCTGTCTCCTGCTAAAGTCCCAGATAGAGAAGGATGCGTAGCTCTTCACACGAATCAAGTAATCTTACAGGAGAAGCTTCTAAAGGAGTCCCAACAACGGGGTCTGCTTTATTACCTTCCAGATCACTACATGAAAGCTTACGAGTACCGATTAGTTAAAGGGCTTCGAAGCCCCTTTAAAAGGGGCGAATCGCTGAACGTGTTTCTTTGCGATGATGAGGCTGATGCTGTTCTGGGCACGGATGGCACAGCAGGGCAGTTGGAACTTCCCGTTGGTGTGGTGGCTCAGTCAATGTTGTACACACGTCGTGGGGTACCGGTGCGAGGTAAAAACAGCATTCCTACTTGCCTCCATGTGGGCGAGCGTGTCTTGGTGATATTCGACCGGGTTTTGTCTCCGAGTCATGACTCTTCCATCTCTGTTGAAGCCCCGGCTTTGAGAGTCTCACTAGGTAAACCCAGGAAAAACTTGGGCGTTGCCTTGCCTGTTGACGTGCGCGTGAAAGCGTCCAGGAGATCAGGTGGGACTCAAAGGAGTTTCATGGACGTACGGGCCCAGGCCAAGGGAAACGTGGCAGTCTCCGTATTTGTGGATGAAATGGAAACGATTGTTCCCGTGGAAGTCATTGACGAGATTACGTCAATGCCGGGTGTGATGATTGGGAGAGAAACGCTACCTGCGCTCCCGGTACCCGATGACATTTGTATTCATGACCCTGCATTGTGGGATGGTAGGATCGCGGGGCAGGGCGGAGAAGGTGAGGAGTTTAGGGGAGAAGGGAGAAAATTGGCGGGGACGGTGCTCGCGTGGTGGTTAAATCCCTCCCCTGCGGTTCTTAAGGTACGCGATCTTACGATTCCTGATAGCGAGACGATGGGTGCCGCCTCACGAACCGTGTGGATTCCACACCAAAAGGACGAGGCTGCATTGAGGGTTGTAAGGAAAACGCTACAGGAGCAGCATGCCGCGGAGGTGGCAAGAAGGATTCGTCGCAAACGGAACCGAAACCGTGAATTACGGAATTGCCACATGGTTCACTTTGGCTTCGACGCCTCCGTGCCCTTTGGCGGGGAGATGCAGGACCGCTAAGCATCCGATTGGAGTGTTTTTTTGTCTGTCGTTGACGCATACTTGTTAAATAGGGAGGAAGAGCCCTTTCGTGCATTCACCCGTCATTTTCTTTTCTCTTGTGGGTTGTTGTTTTTTTTTTTTTTTTTTTTTTATGTCTGTGTGTGTGCTCTCCCCGTTCTCGTTTTGTGCATGTGTGGTTCTTGAATGGAGCACAGTAATCTTTTTTGTTGTTGTTTTAAGGTACAGAAGTAAACGGGGTGAGACGGCGACTGATAGTGTCACAGGGTGAAAGGCCAGTCCTCTCTGTGGAATGCAATGCCGCGGGGGGAACAGCACCGGGAGCGGAGGGCTGAAGGGGTCTTTCCTACCACTCGGAGCCTACCGCCGCGTTCCTCGTGAAGCCACAAGTCTTTGGAAGACTACGATGAACACTGCTAAGGAGCAAGTTGCTGTTGTCTGGGAAACTGTTTCGTCATGGGAAGGAAGTGAAGTGACGAGCAGTGACTCATGTGCTTCAGGCATTAATGATCCTTCTCTAGAAGACGTGGGCTTGTGGGAAGAACATCTCCAAATCCGCATGGAACTTATACGGCGTTTGAACCCTTTCCGTCAAGGTCCCCCTGTCGGTGGCGCGGCGCATAGAACGGCTTCAGCGGAGCGAAACGGAATGACGGGTACAAAATTGGGAAGTATTCGGACTCAACGGGCATGTGGCTCCGTTACGTGTGGAGGATGTGTTGGGGAGGACATACTATTCCCCAATCACGAGAATCTGTGCACCACGCCCAAGATGCCGCAAACATATCAGAAGGTGAGAAGGCATCCTTGTGAATGCACATGTAGGGTGAGGCGTCTTGCACCTGCGGAGTGGTCAGAGCTACTGCAGTTGGGGAGTGAGGACGTGGTCGAACTGTAATGTTCTCAACTCTCTCTTTTTCTTTTCCTCACTTTGTTGCCTTATTGGTGTATGCCTTTTGTTTGTTTGTTTATTTCCTGGCGTTGACGTTGATGCAACTATTTATTTCTTGTGCCTGCGGTGCAGTGGTGTGAAAAAGTTGTTGTTTTATATATTTGGTTCATTTACTTTCTCTTTTTTTATCTCTTGCACGCACGTTTCTCGGATCTAAAAAAAAAAAAAAAAAAAAAACCGAATGACAGTACATTTGTAGATTTCTGTTCTCATAAAAGGACGAGGTGTCTTCCTCTCCTTTTTTTTTTTTTTTTTTTTTTTTGTCCTCTCCCTTTTGTCGCACGACTAGTGGCAGCACCGCGGCGGACTGGCTGGGTTCCCTTGCGACTGCCACTCTTTTTTACTTTGAGTTGGCGTTTAGACGATGAAAGCCTCACTTTCCTCGTACGAGAAGGATCTTCCGAGCGATCTTCTTGAGCTGATTGATCACACAACACGAGGGGTGCAGCGTCTGTACGAAACGACGCGGCGCAGGGAAACTTTGGGTGAGTCGAGAGAGCGGAAGGCGTTTGTAGATGATGGACGCGCAAGCGCACGTGGCGTGCAACACACAGAGGAATTGGCCGGGACGGCACGAGCAGGCGGTGGCGCAGCCGTTCCGCCTGTCATGGGAAAAAAGAGGGCAGCCGGATTATCATCATCCTTGTTGCCACGCACAACGACAGCAGCGGTACACGAGGACAGGCCGCCACATTACTGTCATCAAAGTGAAAACGGGAGGCCGTTTCAACAACACCGCCGTGAACCGAATAATAAAGACACGAGTGCGGAGAGCAGCGGGACAAACGGGGCGCGGCGGTGGCCGTGGAGTCGTGTGCAGACGTTATCGATGGGCGTTGCTGCGGATGGGCGTTCTGGCACCTCCACAACTAATACGACGCTGTCATCGGATGCCCCATCTCGTACGCTTTTAGCCCATTCGACGCAAGGAGCAGCAAGAAGCGGCCAAAATGTCTCGGTAAAAGGCACCGTGAACACTTCTACCACCTGTACGGAGGATAATAATGCCTCTCAGATTGGCCAACGGTGGAAAGACACCTTTAGATCTCTTCTCTCCGGTGCGGCGGCAAATAATACGAATACCCCAACACCAGCGGGCACTGAGGCTTCTGCCGCACCATACGAAAACACGCACACAGAGCAAAGAGGGCCGGTAGCGAATCTCCCGCATGAAACCTCGCTGTCACTGGAGGCCACAGAGACAAGACGACAGCACGACGCTCATGCATTCATATCGACACAAACGAGTGCGGCTTTGGAACGTTTGCGGCGCCAGTTGGCGGAACAGGAAGCATCCCACCGTGAGGAGCTTTCGCGTATCCGCATGGAGCACAATCGGGAACTTTCCCGGCTTCGTCACGAGTCCTTGGAGGCGCGGCAGAAATCTGAAGAGGAGGTCACGACGCAACTTCAGGCATCCTTTAACGTGAAGCAGAAGTTGCTTCAGGTCGCAGTTGAGGAAGAGCGTTTGCAGGCAGATGAAGCGCGAAAGACAGTGGAAGAAAGGGAGAAGGCTATTGAGAAACTAAAAGTAGAGTTGGAGGCTGCCACTTCCCAGCGCCAATCTTTGCAGGGCGATGTGGACGCAAAGAAGAGGCAATTGGCAGATCTACGTGAGTCTTTGACGGGTACACGAAAGCGGCTGGCCGAGCTGGAAGAAGAATTGGCGAAGCGCAAAGGAGACTTGGTGGAGAGCAGGAAGCGTGAGAAAATGATGACGATGCGTGAGAAGGATGCGTTGGATTTGGTGAGCCGTTTGGAATTACAGCTGCGGGAGCAGGACCAGCGCTCACGGGAGGAACTTCGCCGGCTGGAAGCGGAGTTCCATCTAACCACTAAGAGCTATCAGGATCTGATTGGCGAGGCAACCGAAAAATTAACTGCACTGGAGAAGGTGGAGCGAAAGTACCACGCGCTGAAGGAACAGCGCCGGCAGCAGAAGGAACAACAAGAGGAATTGGCATTAAAATTGACTTCCGTGCAGGAGGAGAAAAAACAGTTGACCGAGCGTCTGGAATTCCTGCAGCAGGAGCTGGAGCAACTCCGCCTTCAGATTGCACGGAAGGAACACGAAATGCGTGAGGAACGTGCAGGGCATCAAAAAATTGTGGAGGGCATCACACAACAACTGCAAGAGGAAGAGCAAAAATATTGTCGTGAAGTTGAAGCGCTGCAACAGGCCTTACGTCATGCAGAAGACCGCACGGTGCGTCTGGAACGCGAGGTGGAGGGTTTAAGTGACCAGCTGAAAGAGGAGCAGGCGCACAGCAAGCAACTGCTGTTGAAAATGGAGCAAAGCGCGCTGCGGCACCAGGAGGACCTTTCCAGTACACGTCGTGCGGCATCTGCACACCAGCAGCAGACGGAAGGTGTGCTGTCCAGCTTGAGACGGCAGCTGCGTGAGAAGGACGCGAAGTTAGAGGCGCTTGCCACGACGGCATCGGAGCCTATTCAGCGGCTACGCAATCAACTTGAAGACGAGCGCAGCAAGCGAGCCCACCTTGAGGAGCAATTTAATCGGTACAAACAAAGGGCGAAGGTGGCGAAGGAAGCCGCACTACGCGAGATTCGGCGGGAGCAGCAGCGCGCGCCCTTTGCCCCGCGTTCTCTGAGTCGAACATCTGCTCCGCCGCCCTCCACATCTCCTTCATACGATGGAGGAAAGGGCTTTCTTGGGGCTGAGCCTTATACTGTACAGGTTTCTGAAACAACAACACCAAAAGATCAACGTGTGCCAAAAGCAGTTTTGCCGCTTCCCCCACACTCATACGAGCGCTTAAGGGAAAGGAGTGCCATGACACCACAAAGCTCCAAAATGGCTCAAACAGGATGGGACTCTGTAGGATCTATTTCTAATATCTCTCGAAGCTCACCATTGTGTAGTAGCCGAAGTGAGGTGATTGAGACCGTAGATCCCCCATCGGGAGACACTGGCAATCGCTGGGATGCCACGCAAACAACGCTTCCTGCTTCATCTCGGCCACCTCAGCTAGATAATATAGACGAAAGGGTTCTGCAGCACGAACAGATTCTTCGTGATTTTCATCAATCTGCGGCGGAGGTGTTTCGGAAAATCACATGCAACCGCGACGAATTCCTCGAAAAATGTACATCTGTAGTGCGTTCTGTATCGCACCGTGGTGGCGATGATGAGCGCTTTGTTTCCAGTACAACCCATCAGGGCTTGTTGAGTTGATGAATAGCCGTTAGCTGTAAAAATGAGATGGTGGAGGTGGGAATTTTCCCTGCGGGGGGGGGGGGGGGGGTGCATATGTGCATACGAGAGTACATACATAAGATGATGGCTGAGAGTATTTATGTTTGATAAGCTCTCATTGAGATTCATTATTTTTAAGCAGTATTGGATAATTTCATAATGAAGGAAATTACATGACCTCTCATTGAATGTAGTTGCCATTTTTTGTTGTCGTTGTTGTTGTTCTTGTATCAGTCATATATATATATATATTTATTTATATATTTATTTATTTATTTGTCATGCTAAACGAGAAGAAGGGCAAAAGGGGAAGGAGGAGGAGGGAACTGACCAATTCTCTCTCTTCTTTTTGTATTTTGTGCGTATGTGTGTGTCGGCAGCGAATTTTCTCACCCCATAGACAAAACTAAGGTTTAGCGTGCAATTGGAGCAGCGTGTTGTACAATGTATGCATGGCCTATGATCTGCCGCATTGGGGGCTTGTCAGGGAGTGCGTGTGTGGGCATGTGGGTGTTCAAAGGACTCCATTGCGAGCATCATGTCCGTGTTTTTTCAGTTCTCCTTTTTCAAATGTTTTTTTCTTTCTGTTTTGGTGAGAGGAGTGTAAAGTGTTGAGGTGTCGTTTCTGTGCAGTTGACGGGGGGGGAAGCGGCTAGCAACAATAAAGGGCAACACCCACGAAGAAGGAGGAGGAGGAGGAGGCATTCGGAGGACGCATGTTTGGTGGGTCGAAAGGGCGCAAAGGTGGAAAGCACGTGAGGTCCGCGAAGAAAGAGACCTCCGCCGCCTCCACGGAGAGGCATCCGAAGAAAGTGCACAGGATTAGCACGGATTCAAAGAAAAAGAGCCACAATGGCAGTACCCTGAAAGGACCCGTTGTGTCACATTCGGGTGGGAACGCCAGTCGGGACTTTGCAAACGATCGCCAGCACATCCCATTCAAAAACAAACTGGAGGAGCGGGCTTACAAAAAGGCCAATCGCATCCCACTTTACGCCCCTGGTCCAGGAGGGAAAAAAGTCGATAGTGACGCCACGGCCGAACGATCCAGCGGTGCCAGTAGCGCTGCCCAACGCCGTGCAATCATGAAGGCAAAAGGCGATGACGCCGTCTTAGAACACTTTCGCACAAAACTCTCGTCGAGTACATTTCGCTTGTTAAATGAACAAATTTATAACTCCCCCGTGGCCTTTGCTAGTCAACTCTTGCGTGACCCATCCACTTACGCAGATTACCACAATGGATACCGTCAGCAACTTGAGCAATGGCCATTAAAACCAACTCAATTTGTTGTGGATGCACTTTTGGGGGACCGACGTGGTCGTTTTCTTGCAAACAAGGCAAAAAGTATGCCGGGATATATCCCCACAAGCTGGGTTATTGCAGACATGGGGTGTGGTGATGCGCAAATCGCCCAGGCGATGCGACCCAAGGGGTACACTGTTCATTCCTTTGACTTCTGTGCAGTGAATGATTATGTGACGGTAGCCAATACGACCAATGTGCCTTTGGACAACAATTCTGTTGACATTTGCATTTTTTCACTCAGCCTCATGTCAACAGACTACGTAGAATGCCTTTATGAGGCTTTCCGTGTGCTGAAGCCAAAGCGTCTTTTAAAAATCATTGAAGTGCGTTCTCGTGTTCCACATCCAAAATGGTTTTCTGAACTTGTGGAGAGTATTGGTTTCTATTTGGACTATTACGACACCGTGGAGAAATATTTTGTGGCATATGATTTTCTTAAGCGTGAAGATCAGGCTAAGGCAAATCGTGGCGTGAAGCACGATCCGCGGGAAGTGTTGGTGGCATCACTTTACAAGAAGCGATGATTGAATCTCATAAATATAACAGTAATTATTACAATGATTTCTTCTTTTCCTTTGCTCGGTGTTAATCTGCATGTCTCCCAGCAACGCATAAAAAAAAGAGAATTTCCTATTTTGTGTGTCTGTGTGTGTGTGTGTGTGTGTGTGTGTGTGTGTGTGTGTGTTTATTATAATAAAATAAATCTCCTGCTTTTCTTTTTTTTCCGTATTTATAATCTCACTTTATTCCTCCATCTGTCTTTTTTTCTTGTGTCTGCCCGTCTGTGCGTGTTTGGTCGCACATGCCGGTGGGCGCGGTATGTATGTATACATATATATATATTAATTTTGTATGCGCGTACTGGGTAATAGGTGAAGTGTTTGTGGATGGGCCGGCGCTCTAGACGTTTTGCCGCACGGGTGGCTGCTGTGGGAGTGGCGTTTGTCTCCGGCTGGGCGTTGTACCACCGCTGGCAGCTGCGGCGCAGCGCTGTCGTTTTGTTGCCTGTGGATACGACGATGAATATGCCACAATCCCACGCCATGAGACTACAGTTACTTGGGAGTAGCACTAAGAAGGAGCCGTTTGATGTACTTGTCATTGGCGGCGGCGCGACGGGGCTGTACACCGCCGTGGATGCTGCTCAGCGTGGGCTGCGCGTCGCTCTGGTGGATGCCGATGACTTTGGCGCCGGCCACACAGGAACGTCGCCGCCGCTTATTCCCGGTGCATTTTCATATATTCAGCGGGCATTGCGTCAACGTGATTTACTTTGGCTCCGTCGTGGTGTGGAGGCATGGCGTGCGTTAACTGTGTGGTCAAATGTGGCACCAGGGCTTCTTGAGAATGGCGTCTCCACCCTTGTTTTATCGTGTCATTTTTTAGAATTGATGGAATTAACAACAGCCGCCGTTATCGCAACACTGTTAAGTACATTTTCAGGTGACTGGAGACCATTTAGGTTTGTGCGAGGCAATGTGTTGCGGAATGAGTTTCAGGAAGCAGGAAAAGCTATGCGAGGAGGTATTCTTGTAGAGGATGCCTTTTTAGACGGCAACGCGGCCTCCATTGCGCTTGCTCGCACTGCTGAGGCGTTGGGTGCGGTGGTACTCAACTACGCGTCCGTAACGAGCATCACAAACGTGGAAACAACAGCGGAGTTGAAGGGTCAGGCGAACTTTGCTGTCCTTGTAAACGATGTGAGTACGCCAAACGGCGTGGGTGAGTTAGCCCCACGAGCTGTTACAGTGTACACGCGCAGCATAGTGAATTGCGCGGGTTCTTGGGTTGATGAAGTAAAGCAGCTGGTGCCAGGAAATGCGATGGATGCGGTGCCGAGTGCTGTGCAAAGGCATCAAGTGAGGTCCTACCTCGTACTGCCTCGAACTGCGGTGCAGACCGCCACACCGAAAAATGTGGATCTTCTTTTTGGTGCCGATGCATTTTCCGTGGCACCGACATCTTACAGCTTCTCTTCTGTCATGATGTTGCCATGGTTTGATGGTTGTGTATTAATTGGCCCGAGCCTCTCTTCCTTGTTCCGACTTCCTAGCAAAAGTTATGCCGTGGCACCAACGACCGTATTGACGCTGGCTGGCACGAAAAATAATAATGGTTGCGATATTCACGATGTGTACATAAGCCAACGGAAACATCTTTTCCGCGCTTTACAAGTCTCTGGCGTAAAAGTGGATGAGGAACGTGTCTTGTCTTGTCTCTCCTCCATTGTGCCAATTATTGCATCTCCCCCACGTGTTCCTTTGGCAAAGGACATCTTTATGGGGGGCTGCCACATCAGCTCGGGGAAGGAACAGCCAAACGTTGTGCATGTGTACGGAGGGACGTTAGGTTTTGCTAGAGACATTGCGGAGAAGGCTTTGGACCGACTGCTGCATGATAGCGGTGCATTTTCAACAGCGGAAACAGCCGCGCTGAGGCCATGCCAGACGTCTCGTCTGGCATTAGTTGGAGCGCAGTCAAAGGATGCCACCAGCGATGTTGTCTCCCCAGTGAAACGTATACAGAGGATTGTGCGTGAAGAGTACGCGGCACGTCTGCTAGACATTGTTGCGCGGCGGAAACACACCGCATACAGTAGCCCCGCTGAGGCGCTGGCAGCTCTTCCCGCCATTGCAGAGATCATGAGGTGCGAATTAGGTTGGACTGCGGAGCGAACGAAAGTGGAGCTGGAAATGGCAAAAGCCTTCATCCGGAGCATCAGTTTTGCGTGATGGGATCGCGTTAGACGTGAGGGCCGCTTGTGATAATTTAATTGGTTGTTGTTTTTGTTTGTTTGTGTTTGTGGGGCCATGAATTGTCGTGGGTTTAAGTTTTGTTGTTGTTGTTGTTGTTTCTCTCTGCATCCTCATGTCTCTGCACTCGAGTGGTGGATGTTGCGGCGCTGCACAGTTTTAAAGCCCACTTTAGCCCTCATTGATTCCTCCCACCCCACACCCTTTTTAAGAAGGAAACACCAAAGCGTTAGCCGACACGTATGTTGAGGGAGTTTTGTTCCCGCAATGCCGCCTTGTTTCATGAGCATTACAAGGTGCGCTATATGCCTCGTGGTTTGGGCTCGTGGCTATTCTACATTCTGTGCCTCGTTGCTATTCTAGTGGCGCCGGTGTTCATTGGGTTGGCGATGAGAAACTTCTGGTTGAGGAGTAATTCCTTCATGCAGATGCCGCATGTTTATTTTACGAACCGCTGCGTCCTGCGCTACACCACCGTTAAGGGACAGGAGAAGCTTTGGACCTGCTCAAACGAATTTAACGAAAAATATATTAACGTTCAGGAGCAATTGGCGGTGCTGCCATTCTTCTCCATCTACGAAGACGACCGTGACGGCGACGGTCGTGTGGACTTTGTGACAATGATTCTCAGTTTGCCCATCAACGACGTGGGCGACATCGCGAAGGACGTGACACCTTCTGACATGGGGGACGCCGTTTTTCGGGTAGATTTTCTTCCCGAGTTCTTCTATGAGTTTGATCATCACATCGTCACGCTCAAGATGAGGACGGCGGCACTCTTTAGCTTTAAACGTGACCATTGGATACCCGGAACCGAGGGGGGACCACTTTCTGCCATTACAGAGGGTGACCTGCTATTCCACTCGACTGAACCACTTATAGCCTCCCCGAATGTCCGTTACACGAGGACGTACATCGATAGCCCCTTTGATAACGTCACGGATGTGGATGAACTGCTTAACGTGCCTCTATTTGCCAGTCAATACACCCTGCGGAACCAGTCGGTGCAGTTTAAACCCAAATTGGAGACCGTTGGAGGACTTGCTTTACTACGGGATGAAAACTACAATCGTGTGCTCGGCGAAGATTTAGACGCTTTAGGTGCTTTCACCTGGCGTATTAAACTACACATTCAACGTGCGGAGGTGAATTACGTTCCGTCGATCCAAGAAGCCTTAAAATGGGCATGGGTGCAGTACTTCTGTATTGCCTACGTCCTTCAAAGGCTACTTTGGTGGCTGCGTGGTATTCTTGTGAAGACGGGTGTGTTGGGCAGTACAGCCTTTTTTCATCGCGGCTGGAAGTCCAGCTAGTCTCTCTCTCTCTCTGTGTGTGTGTTCATCTCTGTGCTCGCAGTGGAGATGGGGAATGTAGAAGATGGTTTACATGACAATCTCCAAGGAAAGCAAAAGAAAGACCCATAGAGATATTTTTCTCTTTTTTTTTTTTTTTTTTTTTTCTCTCGCTCCCTCTCAAAGGTCTACACCCGTTGTTGTTTTTTTCCTTTAATGCGTGCCTACGTCTTTCTCCGAGTATTTTATTTTTGTGTGTAATTATTAATATTGGCTTCATGTCGCCTCTCTCTCTGTTTCTCTCTATTTTCGTTTGCTGAGGCAAATTCCCGCGGCAAATCATCTCGACTCATCCTCCCATCCGTGTGGGAGGTTGACTGTGAGGAGCGGGGAAAGGACTGCAAGAGAGCGAGAACGAGAGATGGCGGTGGTAGTGGTGCAAGTGGGACAGTGCGGCAACCAGCTGGGCGATGAACTCTGGCGGCAGCTGAAACTGACGACAAACTCGGGTGCGTTGCCTTCGCCCTTTTTTACGCGTGATCGCAGGGCGCGCTGCGTGCTTGTAGACTCCGAGCCCAAAGTAGTCACAGCGGTGTATGAGCGTCAAAAGGACGTTTTGCGCGCAGAGAATGTCATCCACGGTCAGTCCGGACGCGGCAATCATTGGGCGCTTGGATATTACGGCGTGAACGATCCACTGAGCCACCGGGCTGCGGAAAACGCCGTTGTGGCACGGCCGTTTCAGGTGGTGAAGGACCAGCGGCGTTGTGACAGTCATGTTGTCCGGAATGCCCTTCGCGCAATTCATGCCGAAACGCGTCGGACAGATGATGTGATGGAGTTTGAGGCGATTATCGTACTGCATAGTCTTGTGGGCGGAACAGGCAGCGGCATGGCCACTCGACTGCTGGAAAAGATCCGTTACTACTTTATCGAGCCTTTGGACAGTTCCTTGACGGTGGATGAGTGCGAGGAGGCAGAAATGATGCGGCATGACGGGCTAGATGGAATGATGATGGAGAAGCGGCGTGCATCTTACCTTGTCAGTATCACTGTGGCACCCCAGGCCGTTGGTGAACTCTCCACGCAGGGCCTGAACGCCGCACTCACGCTACATGCCTTACAAGAGAATGCGAATGCTGTTCTATTGCTACGCAATGACGATTGTATTCGTGTACAGGAGGATTCTTGCGCCGGAGGAAGGCCTCGTGGTCGTGGCAACACGTCGTTTTCCACTCCTTCCTTCTCTTCCATCCCGTCGTGTGCAACCTTCAAGGAGATTAACGAGGTTTTTTTGACGATGTTGCTCCCGATCCTGCTATACGGCCGAAGTACAAATGCCGTGGGGGAACTTGTACTGAAGTGCTCCCCCAATCCTCGGGAAATCAACAACATTTTGACCATTTTGCCCACTCCACAGAGGCACTACTTGCGTTTTAAAGAGTCTGTGACAGTTTCACGCCTTTACGTCCTTCGCGGGGCCATGCAAAACATGCCTGGGGTATACCCTAGTGTCCCGATAGAACTGATACAC
This sequence comes from Trypanosoma cruzi, assembly GCF_000209065.1. Lineage (NCBI taxonomy): Eukaryota > Euglenozoa > Kinetoplastea > Trypanosomatida > Trypanosomatidae > Trypanosoma > Trypanosoma cruzi. Next base: position 155,966 of record NW_001849565.1, read on the forward strand.
ACCGCGCGTTCCCTGCGGAACCCCAACTTGGTGACTTCTAGAGAAGAGGTGCAAGTGCCGAAAGAATTACTGAAGGGCCTGAAAGAGACCGCGGCAACTCGGCGCTCCGCCTCGGTGACTCTCCTTCAGCAGATGGAAGGGGTTCTTGTGTTAAATGAAGCACGTGAACTGAATGCGGCAGTTTTGTTTCGCTTATTGCGGTCAGCTGCAATGAAAGTCAAGGCGGGAGCTTTTTTGTCAACATTTGAGGACATGGGGATGACGGCGGAGTGCATACAGGCAGCAATACGGGAGGTTGCTACAAGACTCTCTGCAGCGGAGGAGATTTGATGGACGATGACACATTATTATTATCATTATTATTATTTACTTTTGTCATCGACATATTGTTTGACTTCTTTCATGGATTCCACTTCGGTCTTTTCCCCCACACAACCCAACGCGGCACCGCCCCTTTCGATCAGTCCTGCAACCATAAATGAGGGCATTTGTGTATGCGCTTGTAAAAAAATACTTTTTTGCTCCTGTTACGCTTGCGCCGCTGCTAATATGATGCGTATCTGTGTAAGTTTAATTTTCTCTTTTTTTTTTTTTTTTTTTTTTTTTTGATTGGAGGAGGGTATTGAAGGCGTCTTGTTTTGTTTCCGTGCATTTGATCTTGTGTCTGTGTGTGTCTCCATGCAAGGATGCGCCGTGTGAACCTCTTTGCCCGTGGGTGTTTCTTTATTGGCACGCAGTGCCGCCGCGCGGTAATTTCGCCCGTCGACCGCATCAGCGGCGCCAATAGGCACAGTGCGCCCCGCACATCCTATCAGTTTGCCGTTAGGGATGAGGAGCGTGGCTTGTACGATCACGGCGTTACCCCCGACGCGCGAATTCTGATGGCGGAAGCGGAGGCGCAGTATAAGGCGAGTGCAGACTGGCTTCATGCACCACCAGGTGGTGTGGCGCCCCCCGAGCTGCGCTTGGATAGTGACGGTGGGACCGTCTCATGCATTGCCGCACCCTTCGCGGAAGAGTACGTGCCATCGCACAAGGAACGATACGCCCATCGTGGACATGTGGGAGAGCTCAGCATGCAGCGAGCGGCGGCGCCCAAATTTTTACTAAATGAGCATGCATCGTTGAACCTGCGAAAAGAACGCCAATTGTGCGAGTTGATGTCTTCTCCAATGCCGTCTCTTCAAAAGGCGATGGAATTGGAGCGTTTGCTACATGATTTTTACCTCCAGCGGCTAGCATTATCTTCCCGCAACGTCGAGGCCATCATCGCTTTGTGGGCACAGTGCAGCGTTGAGGAACGCCTGGCAGGCAGCGCTCAGGTGCCGCGTCTGACTTCATCTTCTTCTGCTGGGGAAAATCATGTGAATTCTGTGGCGGCAGTTGATGCGGTGCCGTTTTTGCCTGCAATGAAGCGACTGTACTTTCACGCCCGTCAGACACACGTTTCCCCCACACCGCTGGTCCTGGAGTGCCTCATGACGACGTTGGCCGCCGTTACTTCACCCGACAGCAGCGTTTTTCACTTCTCCAACCGTCTTCTCCTAGATGCCGACAAGTACGTTGTTCTGCCAACACGCACGACGTATGCCGCGTTCTTTACCATTTGTAGTCTTCACAACGCCATGTCCTTTGCAATGGCACGTTTCAAGGACGCTGTTGTTGAATTGCACATTTCTGTTGACGCCACCATGGCGACGGCATTGCTCAAGGGCCTCTGCCAGAATGGGTTAGTGGAGGAGGCACTTGCGCTGTTGGCTCGCATTGAGCACGTTCCATTGGATGTACAATTCCTTAACGCCTCCATGGAGGTGCTTCTTCTTTCTGCACAGCCACAGGCTTGTTTTTCTGCCTTTGATGCCATGCAGTCCTGCCCTGTGCAGCCGAACTCAGAGACTTATGCGCTTCTTCTCCTTGCTTGTGAACGCTCGGGCCTTTGGTGCCGAACAACCGCCATACTCGCGGATATGCAAAAGCGTCGTGTGAAGGGAGACACCAAAACGCTTAATTTACTGTTGAAAGGCCTTCTCATGGAGCGACTGCATAGCTACGCCAAGCAGCTGTATGGAACAATGGTGAAAAAGCATGTGGAGGTATGGCCTGCCCTGGAATCTCAAATGAGACTCCCAGGAAAGAATAGAAGGAAAGAGAAGAAGCCAAAGCAGCCCTCTCCAATGGCGTCATCCACCCAAACATCAGAGCCATGCTGACGTCTTTTTCTTTTTCCTTTTTTTTTTTCTTTTTCATTATTGAGAAGAGGAACGTCAAGAAAACAAAACACAAAATATGGCAACCGAAAAAAAAATAAAAAAAAAATAAAAAAAGAAAGAAAGAAGTAAAAAGCTATTGTCGTTGACGGTGATTATTAATACATGCGGTGTCGATCACCCAGGGAAAGTGACATTGAATGTTTTGAAGAAGTGTTTTATGTACATGTGTAACGGTCCATGCGTATTCTTCTTTTTTTCCTTCACTGCAATTCTTTTACTTTTCGCTTTTTTTGTTTTGTTTTGTTTCTTGCTTGTGCACGTGTGTAAAGTGTGTGTGTATATATTTATAATGTAAGCATCTCTCTCTCTCTCCTTTTGTTTTTTGGTGGAGCGGAGGGGGGCTGCGGCAGCAGGATTGCGTAAGGAAAGGCTTTTACACAACAGCCGGTCACCTTCATGCTCTCGTTTGCAGTCAAGGAGGAACAGAAGGATGTCAAGTCTTTGGAGGAAACCGGTATTGGCGATACCACAGAAAACGTGCGTGAAAGTATGACACTTTATACCTGTGCCAACTGCACCCGTGTTGTGGCCCTCACTCAGTCGTCGCAGCTCATGTGTACTCACTGCGTACATCGCACGGGCTCGTCCACTGTTTTTTACAAGCTACGCACACAGCCCACGACATACGACACAATTTAAAAAAAGGGAATGAAGGAAGATTGTGACGATATTTTGGGATATATTTCCTGAATTATTTTGCTCCTTTTTTGTTTTCTTTTGTGTATGTGTGCGTTTGTGCGTTGTTTTGTTGTTGTTGTTGTTTTCGTACCGTAAAGATGTTATTCGTGTCCCTATCCCTTCTTGCAGACAGGCAGTCACTCTCCCACACATCGATTTTTCTCTGGCTGACCTTGCACAACGATTTGTTTCTATTATTTGTCGTTGGTTGTTTGTTTTCACTTTGGCTTTATTCCTTCTTTTTCTTTTTGTGTTTCTACTTTAGGTGTATTTAGCGATGATAAACAGGCTGCCAGCACAGCAGCAGCAGCAGCAGCAGCAGACAAGCACGGATACTGGTCGAATGGTGTCTTTGCCTCAGTGTGTCTGTGCGAACTGCTTCTTGCCGCTGATGCTCCCACGGCCGGATGCGACGGGTACGCCATTTCAGTGCCCGCAGTGTCGTATGGCAGGAGTAGACATGAAAGTCCTGTACACAAGGCGTGCCTTTCCGGCAGAGCACAGCACGAACTGAGAGAGTTTGCGTCTTGTGTGTTTGTGATATAAGGCCGTCAGAACTTATATTTTTGTTTCTTTCTTTTCCTTTTCTCGCAGTGTTGTTTTGGGCTTGTGGGACCCCAAAACGTGTTCCATTTGGATACATCTCGGTTAAAAATGCAAAGATGCCAAGAAAGAAAAGAAAAACGAAAACGGAGGCAAATGGCGGGTGATCTGCTTGCTGACTAAACACGCCCACTTCTTCTACTCTTTTTTTTTTTTTGGGGGGGGGGGGGGGGCATCTTTGTTTTTTTGTCTCTTTTCTGCTTTTCTGCTCTTGACTGTTTTGACAGCAGCAATGGCAATTCCTCCACATGGCTTTATTGAGGCCATTCACGCCTCACCGCTGCGGTGCGTGTTGTATGTCATGGGAGCCGGGAGTTCCGCCATCGCCCAACTCACTAGTGTCGCGGGATGCTCACGTACTCTTCTTGATGCTCGTGTGCCTTACGCGATGGCCGCCGCCTTGCAGATGTTGGATGACCAGCCACCAAAGATGGTTTCAGCGACAGTGGCGCGCCAGATGGCCCAACATGCACATCACCGCGCGGTTGAGTACAGTAATGGTGATGACGACGGAACGCTTGTTGGCATTGGATCCACCTCCGCTGTGCAAACAAATCGCATAAGACACGGTAAAGATAGCGCCTTTGTGGCAGCGTGGTCTCAGCGGCAGGTGGTGGAGTTTGCCATGGAACTGCCGGGGCATCTCGCACGCGCCGAGCAGGAGGAACAGGTGACATTGCTTCTGTTCAAAGCCCTGGCAGAGTGTGCAAAAGTGCCATTTGAAATATCGTTTGTGGTGGAGCCGAAGAGGATTTCCTACATTGTGCCAGACTCTCCGCTACGACGCCTCCTTCAGGGCGAGATGAAGTTTCTTGTTTTCAATACTTATGGGGAGCTGCGTGCGAATTTTGTGCCATACGTGGCAGAGACGTCTTTTGCGGTAAAACCTGAAAATTCATGGAAAGCTTTATTGTTTCCCGGTTCATTTCGTCCGTTGCATTGGGGTCATACAGAGCTGGCGAGAGCGGCAGTGCGAGCGATGGCAACCATGAAAGGGACATTAAATAGCACAAGCACAGACACATCATCGCCGTCTTGGAATGTGCCCGATGCCAGCAATGTCCAGGTGACGTATGAGATTGCGGTGGACAATGCAGACAAAGGAATTATAGACTCTGATGTGGAGCTTAAGAAAAGGGTACAACAATTTTTACAGCGTGGGGCGCGTGTGGCTGTGACAAGGGCTCGTCTCTTCACAGAGAAGGCTCTGTTGTTTCCGGGACATGGATTTATCGTGGGGATAGACACTATGAAGCGTATTCTTGATCCAAAGTATTATGACAATTCAAGGGAAGCAATGCTACGTGCAATGGAATTTATTCGAGAGCAAGGCGGTTACTTTGTGGTTGCTGGCCGTGCTTCAGGTGGAAAGGACGCGGTGTGGGAGGACTTGACAAGCATTGAGGTGCCAGCGGAAGTGGAGTCAATGCTCATTTCCATTCGAAAAGAAGACTTTTGTGTGGATGTGAGCTCGACAATGTTGCGAGAACGGAATAAATCCACATGCTAACACGCCCCATCGATTATTATATGTTTACTTCCTTTCATCATCTTTGGTTTTTCTTGTTGTTGCTGTTGTTGCCTTGGACTCACATATTGTTGCTTTCATGAAAAGGGGCGATACATTCTTCCTTTTTCCTTTTCTTTTCTTGGCGCGTGGAAACGGCAATAGGAGGCGGCAGTCAGGCTGCTCTTTTCACAAGTTTACATCCTCAGCGGTAGCAAAACGGAGCGGTAACGAGCGTGGAACGAAAAAGGAAAAAAAAAAAAAAAAAAGCAGGGGAAGGGGGGTAGACGTCAATTATTATTATTATTATTATTATCAAAGGCACAACGAGAGGCTGAGCTGTGATGTTTGGGCGGACGGCCTTCCTTTTGCGGAAATATCGCCAAAAATCAAAGGCGCCGGACCTGAAGACAAGTTTCTCGAAGACCAGGAATTTCAAGAAAGCGGAGAAGATCGCCATTCAGACCGTTGATGGAGAAGTGGTAAAAGGACGCGGCAAACTGCGTCGGCGCAGCCACAGTGCCCTGAAGAAGGCAATTGGTGAGATGGAGCACCCTTCCATTTGGCTTTGGTACCCGTGGCGCATGAACCCAGAGCCGCCCACGCCAGGCATGCCACAGCGGCGTGCACTCAAAAACCTCCACGGCGCCGTGTTCACGGATTTAACGCCGGTGCAGAAGAAGCGGCAAGAACAGATGTTGTACGGCATAAACATTCCAGAAACAAGACAGATGAAGTTTGAGCAGGAGCACCCTCTCCTTGCATCTGCATTACGTCAGCTTGACGGCCAGCCGAAGGGTTTTCCGTTTTGGTACAAAAAATATCCCACGCGAAGACACGCGTACGGGAATCGTTTTAGCATCCCGGATGAGATGTTGGAGGGCTATGGTGAGGAAATGAAAAAGGCCCTCTCAAAGGAAATGATGTCGATTCAGGAAAAGCAATTTGCGCAGGAGGCCATGTACATGGAGCGATATGCAGAACACGACTTTGACACGACAAGCCCCGCGGTTTTGGCGGTGAAGCGCGCCCTTAAGTGCCGTGTGCTGCGCAACCACCTGCTAACGAATCCCCATAATAATATCATCAAGGCTGTACTAGCGAACACAGAAAAAAAACTGAGCCATGCACTTTCGCAAACTGCGAAAAGTAGACTTTAAGAAGTATTGGGAAATCATCCGTGATCATGATGTACAGGATGTTCTTCAGCCCTCCAATTTGGTTACGTACCGGCAAGGTGCCTACTGGAAATATGACTGGAATGCAGGCTTAGCCATCTCCACGAACCTCGCAGATGTTCTTGACCCTCGTGGACTCAACGGCTGCGTCGAAACGGGTCGCTCCCGCTCTGAAGTTGCCCGTGACCTCGGTCTTTCGTACACGAGACCTTTACAGGAAAATGAGAAGAAGCAGCTTTCGCATCAAGCGTTGTACTATGAACGTTTGGCAAAGTTTAAGATGGAGCAACCAGAGGCAGCGCGAGCATTGGAGCGCGAACGATTTGTGCGGAAGTTTTCCGGCATGTTTGCGAAGATGGATATTAAGTCTGGTGCCCCTGACTTTCCGAGTACATACCGAAAACTTCTTGGGACGAAGGTGGTACGTTGGGCCTCAAAGCGACATGGACCCGCATAAGTGGCGTGTTTTTCCGTTGACTGTTTGTGTGTTGTTGTTTTTTCATACATTCATTGAGGGCGAAGGGAAAGAAACAACAGAAAGAGGCACCTGTGTGTGTGTGTGTGTGTGTGTGTGTGTGTAAATGCCCTTGCTGTCAGTCACGGATGGATGAGTACCGAGCTCAAATGTGAGAGGGTGGGTGGGTGGGAGGTTTTGTTGTTGTTGTTTTTAGTTAAATTTTCCCACTATATCTTCTCACGTTTTTTCTTATTTAAATGCATTTCTGCCGTCTGCTCATTTTGTTTGTTTGTTTGCTTTTCCTTTATTATTCTTTATGGCGTGTTTTATTCCTCTCTTTTTATTTTTTTTTTTTTTTTCTTTTGTGTTTGCGTGTGTTTTTTTTTTACGCGGCGACGAGTGGGGCTGCGTGTTCCGCGGTGTTGTGCAGCAGGAAAGGGAACGCACCATCAACGATGTCGATGACAGTACCGGAGGTGATACTCGTGGGCCAAAAGACGCGGTACCGACACTTTGCTCGGGGTCCTAGAGATTTATACGCCCCAGAGGAGATGCTGCCAGACCCACCGCCGCAGCACGTGTGGAGCTACTGCGTGTCGAGGGAGCACAACAACACGGTGTATTTTCACAACGACGCAAGCGGGAGGTCGTTGTGGGTGCTGCCGTCCCTCGCATCCGACGGCACAGAGGCAGGCGGTGGCGCGGAGGAAGTCATGCGGACCGTCGGCTCCGTCGAATCGGCCTCAGCAGCGCAGAAGCACGTGAAATTTGGGACGACGGATGAAAAGAGTCACGAAGCGGCTGCGGTTCGCCGCGCCGTCATGCGGCAGAGCATCGAGAAGGCGATGAGTCAAGCAGAGACGCAAAAGCCGATAGAGACGGTTCAAAAAAAAACACCCACTGGGTCAGTTGCTGAAATCCTCAATAACGAGAATAGCGACGGCAACGGCAAAGTGAGCGCTTCGCCGGTGCGCGAGAGATTGGCGGTGTGGCGCGCCAAGCGGGCGCAACAGCAACAACAAAAGGAGCATGGCGGTCATGATCCAGTCACTTCCTCCTACGGAGAAGCTGAAGGAAGCCGCGTGAATCACGGGTGTCCTGCTTTTTCCGGTCCGAGCACGGCGACCACAAAGATGACGTCTTCTTTGGACAATAAAATACCTTCACAGATATCGGAATGCGTGGCAGCCTCAAAAGGGAGTGAATTTAAAAAGGGTGGCCAGCCTGCAAAAGAAGTCGGTAATTTAGAAGAATCTGTGCAATGCCAGCAGGAGAAGCAGCATAATTCTCTTGAAAGAGATGTCTATGATGAAAGGCGGCGTCTGTTTCTAGAGGCCCATGAGGAGTTGCAGCGGGAGAAGGCAGCGGCGCTGCAAAAGGAACGCCTCGCACTCGAACAGGTGGCTCGTCTTCAAGAGGCGCAGCGACGTGAGGAGGAGGAACGCACGAGGCTAGCGGCCGAGAGGAAAAGGCTGGAGCAGCAACGGCTAGAGTTGCAGAAGCGGGTCCTTGAGCGCCAACGTGAACTCCTGGCAAAGGTCGAAGAGGAGGCGATGCAGCGGGAGCTGGCAGCACAATTAGATAACTTTTTCGAGAACAAGTCGCGGCTGGAGCAACAGGCGCAGGAAGAGCGTCAACGTGTATTATCCTTTGAGGATGCCATCGCGGAATCTCTTTTGGGGAAAGCGGTTAAAAACCACACCACAACTCCAAAGGAGGAGCGAATTATCGATCTTCGCCTTCTCGAGGAAAGCGACGAGGACACGGAGGAGGACAACAACAACAACAATAACCGGCATGGCGTTTCGGGGAGGGAAGAAACTCGCAAAAGCCGCAATTCCAAGGAACGTCAGGATTTTCTTCAACAAAAGCGCCAAAAAGAACAAAAGCAACAGCGACGTGAGCGCATCACATACAGTCCATCCCTCGTTTATGTTGGGGATGTGACGGGTGGAGGATGCAAGACGCCAGTTTTCTTACAACGTCAAGGACGTGGCACCCTTTTCTACGACACCGCGCAGAAGCATTTCTTTGACGGTGAGTGGTCCGGCGACAAGAGGAACGGCAGTGGGGCTCTCTCCCTCCCGCACGTTGCTGTGGAGGGAACATGGCGTGATGATGTGCTTGAGGGCAGTGCGACATTTCAAACCAGGCGGTTAAAGGGAAAAGGGGAGTTCAAACAGGGCGTTCTTGACGGAAATGCCGTCGTTGAAATTGACTGCAATGGCGTTTTTGCTGGGAGTGTTAAGAAAAATGGGACTGTTGTGGCTTCTGGAGCCGTCACGCTTGCGTCAGGTGATCACGTGGAGTGGATAAGAGATGAAAACAGTAACGAAAACAACAACAACAACAACAGGCAGCAGACGTCAGCACATTCCAAGAAATTTAATAATGGCTCTGGAAGGTGCCGTATTCGGTTTGAAAACGGCGACGTGTATGTTGGTGAAGTTGAGAATTATCAACCAAATGGGGCTGGAACCTACCGCTTTGCCGCAGAGGGTCAAGAGTACGTGGGGAATTTTCAAAACGGCCGGCTGCAGGGTCGTGGTACATATCGTTTTGCCAATGGAAATGTGTACATTGGACAGTTTTACAAGGGGCTCTTTCATGGGGAAGGACGGTACGTGGAGCAAGACGCATACACATATGAGGGGTTCTGGGAGTACGGTACGGCGCACGGAAGAGGGAAATTGATATTTGCCAATGGTGACGTCTGGGAAGGAGAATTTGACCACGACCGGCGTGTCAATGGACACTACACGGCCTCACGTTTGTTTCAGTTGTAGCGAAAATTATTCCCAAATTTTGTTGCCCGTCCATTTTTTTTCTTTTTTTTTTTAGATTTTTGTTGAGGGTTTTCCGCTTCCCCACAAGAAATTGTCATGATTTTCTTCTCCGTCTTTGTGTCCGTGTGTGCGTTGTTTTTGGGCTTCAACTGGGCGTATTTCTTGGACACATTGTCTTTACCCTCTTTTGGCCTTTTCTTCCTTTTTTTGCTGAAGTGGAGTTTGACTGCTCGGTTGTTGTAACTCATTCTCCGGATGCATGTTTAGTAGATGTTGTTTGTGTGTCTCTCTCTGCATCTGCTGTTGCTGCTACTCAGCGCGTGCAGATTGTTTTTATTTTTATTTTTATTTTTTTTTTACCTCTCTCTCTCTCTCCCTCTATTGTTGTATGCACATACCTTTTTGGTGCACAGGTTTTCGTTGACAGCAGCAGGGCCAATCGCTTCAAAGCCACAGGCCGAGAAGCCGGATGGGCTACACACGTGAGCGCACCCACCGTCACTTTTTTGTCGCGCGGGCAAATGCCTTTTTTTCACGGCTCCCCATCGCCCGTATTCAGCGATCGCTGGCGTTGGAGGCAATCAAGCAAGGGCGCATGAAACCGTGGAAACACACAAAGGAGCAGATCCTTGGCGCCCCAATAACATGCAATTTTGACTACAACCCGCGCCCGGTACGACTTATTGGCACTGTTATGGACGCCCATACGGAAGAGACAAGTATCAAGGGTGGTCTGAAGGTCTACGCGCGTAACGAGGAGACGAACATGATGCTGTGGATCCCCGTGGGAAACCCAAAGCTGAAGTATGAGGTGACAGCCACCAAAGGAAGCTTTCAACACTACCTGGACGAACGGGATAAGTGGGATGAGGCATGGCTTACGGGTCGCGCAAGGATGAAGTAGGCAGATGGAGGAAGGAAACATCTTGGAGGAAGGCGGGGGGAACACACACACACACACACACACACTCCGATGAACAGGACAGAGGCGTCTGTTCTTCTTCTGCTCCCATTTTTCGTTGTTGTTGTTTTTACTGAATTTTCTGTTGTATCTGTCTGTCTGTGTTTGTGTATTTCTTTTTTTTTTTTTTTTTTTTTTTTTTGCTCTCTGCTTGCTGACATTATTACTAATATTATCACTGGTAATGATGATGACGCCCATGCGTCCTGGATATCTTATCTCCATTTCTCTTTTTTTTTCCCCCTGCACCATTTCTCTTTTACATAACTCGAGAAATACGTGGGTGGGTGTGTGGGTACATCGTTGGCTTCTAAAAGGGAAAAGACAACAACAAAAAAAAAAAAAAGAATAAAAGACGAACAGCGAGAGGAGTGACGGATTGACTGCACCGCACAATTGAGTTGTTCATCTCGATTTATATAAAATTTGTACTATACTTTTGTCTTCAATAGTGAAGGAGGAAGATCGAATAAAACGGAAACAGGGGGGAATAGCAGCTGCGGCAAGGCCATAACGCGAAACCACGAAGAGGGAAGCGGAGGCGGAGGGATCCAAATCATGCCGGCGACAGAGATGCAGTCCATGGAAATGGACACGGTGCAGAGTATGTACGACTCGTATGAACTCATTAGTGTGGACCCACCGACGTACTCCGTCCTTCTCACCGCCACGGCGGATGACCCACCGGAGTTGCGCGTGACGATTGTGTATGACTCAGAGGGATACCCAGAAACGGCTGCCCCCACTGTCCGTCTGGAACACATTGCCAAACATCGTCGCATGCAGACGGCGGCTCTTGCCAAGGAGATTGAGGACCTTTGCGCGGAACAGATCGGCATGCATAGCGTCATTTCTGTCCTTCAGAAAGCCCAGGAGTACCTCACAGATTATGCGGCAATGGAAGAAAAGGCGGAACTGCAACGACGCGGGGACGCGTTGACAAAAGCCGCTGCCAGTGTATCTACGGCCGCGCCAGATCCCACAGTACGCATCGGAACTGCCGTCACACGTGAGCTTTTTGCTGAATGGAGTGAAAAACACATAGCGGAAAAGCTGCAGAAGCGGGTTTTGAGCGAAAAGAAGAGCACAAAACTAACGGGCCGGCAGCTGTGGGATGGCACACTCAAGAACGCTGACTGGGATCTTTTTGAAGCCTTAGAGGACGAGCAGGACGTTGACTTATACACTCTGGCCAATGGGGAGGGGGAGGAGGCGGACGAGGTGGAGTACGATTTAGATGACCCGGCCGAAGAGGGATGAGTTTTGCAGGCCAGAGTCAAAAGGAGGGAAGGAACAGCGTGTGTAAACGTTGGGGGGCGTGTTGTGCTGCGGCGCGGGAGCCATGGAAAAAAGGGAAGTGAGGTGGCGGTGAAGAAGAAAAAACAGGCAAGGCAGGCGCAGAAAGAAAAGAGGTGTCAAGCCGGAATAGAGAAATACGGAGAAGTCTCTATTCACACATAAGTTACTAATGAATGCTCTCAGATGTGTGTCTTTCCTGACGGATGGTAAATGTTAAAGTTTGAGTGCGGGTACATTGGGATTTTTGTTGATTTTCTTTCGAATTTTGTTCGTTTGCGTTTTGTGTTTTTTATTCAATAGCTTTTTATTCTCTTCTTTTTTTTTTTTTTTTTTTTTTTGTGTGTGTGTGGAAGGGGAGAAGTGAGGGGTTGCTAGAAGTGCAATGCGGCAGTCTGCATCGGCTGTTTTATTGCCGCTTTTGCAACGGCACGCACAGTCCATTCCTCGTCGTCACTTTAATGTCATTCAACGGGGCAACGATCGCGAGGTGGAGTCACTCTTTGCACTGCTTGGCTTTGGAAAAGAAAGCGAGGTGGAGCGCGTCCGTCGTACGCGTGATGAACTTCGTCAGGGCTACTTGCGGGAGGCAATGAAGCTTAAGGACCCACAGCGTAACGCGAAGGATGCGGCGAAGCTTGCCGATCTTCGGCGGGCGTACACTCTACTCTCCGATGACCAGTTTCGTGCACGCTACGCGAGTCACCACTGCGTCTCACCCGACGCCACCCTTCACGTCCATGTCGATGGCGGTCAGAAAGCGGCAAACTTCAACCCTGAGCATCAGTCGTTTGAATTCGTTGACCACGCACTTTCTTTTTCCTCATCGTCGCTGTTATCTTCCTGTGCGCAGCGGTCTTTTGGTGACTTTACGGGACCGTTTCAGTCCGCGACAGGGGTTTACAGCAGCCCAGCGGACGCACACCCATACCAGCCACGTGAATCCAGCACCCCACAGAACGGGAACAGCATTAACTTTATGCTCCGGATCTCCTTTGATGAGAGTATCCTTGGCTGCACAAAGTCAGCTGTGTATGAAAAGGATATCACTTGTTCTCAGTGCAGCGGCGACGGTCGGCAGGTTTTAAATAGGCCACGTAAATGTCCACAATGCCGTGGTCGTGGTTCCACGCATTTACCGAGTGCCACGTATCATATCGAACGTTCGTGTGGGTACTGCGGTGGAAAAGGTGTGGCGCCGCCACCGAAATGTGGGAGATGCGGAGGGGCTGGTGTTATAAGGGGACATACCGTAAGTGTTCCTATAGACGTGCGTCCGGGCACAACAACGATGACAGTGAGGCGGTTTCGGGGTAAAGGACACGATGGGGTGCGCGGTGGTAACGCAGGGGATCTCATAGTGACTGTTTTGGTACAAGAACACCGTCTTTTTCACCGCGATGGAATTGATCTTCACATGGTGTTGCCCATTCCGCTTTCTGTGGCGCTGCTTGGCGGCGTCGTGTCGGTACCAACTCTGCACGGAGCTCAAACGCTACGCATACCCCCGTGCGTAAGAAATGGGCAACGGCTGACCATGGATGGTCAGGGCGTTTGTCTTGACGGCGAAAGCGACGCCGCCGAAAAAAACAACTTAGAGGCGTGTGAAGGCTTAGCGAACCCAAAACAGCAACATTGCCAGCAACAGCGTCGGCGCGGCCATCTGTACGTCCACCTGCTGGTGGTTATCCCAAGGAGGGAGGAATTGACAGGGGCGCAGAGGTGTGCCTTGGAGAGCTTTGCTGCCGAAGGGGAGGGTGGAATCAACCAGGAGAACGGGGAAAGAGAGGAACAGGAGACACCGGCATCTTTGAAGCAGCGCTTTCGACACTGGATGACGAGTCTATAATAATAATTACAGCAGTGGATGCATGCAGCCCTGCAGAAAGCATCGCATGCCCAAAAACAGCTGTATGTGTTTTGCGTTTAACTATGCTTCAATTTTATTTACAGCCGCCCAGAGTACCCTTTCACGCCGACGTTCATATTACAACACCAAGGATACTCAAACGGCTAGAGTAACTGGAACTGCACTCTCTGCAAATAAAGGTGCTAGTCACAAGATAGTGCAGGTCATTTCTACACCGGCATTATGGCTTCTGCCGCCGTTGGTTTGTGGTTGCCGTGCCGTGTGCCCCGGGGGGAGGAGAGCGCACGATCGCAACAGACGTGGGTGTGTTGTGACGGGCGACCGCTGCCGGCTTCCCCGTGCTGTGCCTGTTGGGTGGGTTTTGCCCCGGTTGCGTCTTCACTCGCCGTTATTCCTTCTGTGTTGGCTGGTTTGGATGTGCCTGCTAAGGGTGTCGTTGTGCGACTGTCGTGATGCTCTCACTGCCTGCTCTCTGCACCCCACCCCCTTTTTGTTTCCGCCCTCGTTTCTTGTAGGTATTGCCCCTGCCTCCCTTTGCCCGCCGCCGTGCGGGCTGGCCTTGCAGCTGCGCAGTGATTAGAGACTGGATGTACTTGTCCTCCACCGACGTGTGCAGCGTGCACGCAAACTGATGCAGAAGAGCATCCGCATGATCGGCGCTTCCTCGCTCCCACCCTTTCCCCTCTTCTCTGCGGCTGCTCCCGAAAGGGCCTGTTGAGTGGGATGCCACGCTTTGACGCTCGCGGGACCGTCCCAATTGAAGTGCCCGAGAGCCAATGCCGTATCGCGCCTTACTGTTGGC
>NW_001849565.1:170473-175409 GCF_000209065.1 Trypanosoma cruzi
CGACCGGTAAAGTGTTTCAGAAGCTCATTGAGAAGGAGCGTGCCGGTGGATTTTTGGGGAAGACGGTGCAGTTAGTGCCGCACTTTACAAATGAGGTGGTGGATGAGATCTTTCGAATTTGCCAGAAGACGGTGTGCGAAAGCAACAAAGGGCCGGAAATCTGTATGATTGAGCTGGGCGGTACGGTAGGAGACATGGAGTCACAACCTTTTGTTGAGGCGTTGCGCCGTCTTCGTTACTCCATTCCACCGCAAGACTTTTGTCTGATGCACACAACGTACCTTCCTGTCTTTGGCGGGGCGCAAAAGACGAAACCGACGCAGCACAGTTCACGTACGCTCCTCTCCCTTGGCCTTCAGCCGGACTTCTTGATATGCCGGAGTGAGGAACGCCTTTCAAGGGAAGTGAAGGAGAAGCTCAGTAATCAGTGTGGTGTAAAAATGTCCGATATTATTGGAGCTCCGAATGTGGATTGTCTCTATGAAATCCCCGTAGAATTCACAAATGATGGCTTGGTGGAACGGTTACTGCACAAGCTTCAGTTGCGCCCAAAGGTCCCAGTAATGGATGTGCCCAGCTATGGAACATATGTGGAGTACACCAGGATTCTTCGAGACATGTCAAACCCTCTTGTACGCATTGCGTTTGTGGGAAAATACGTTACAGGGGGTGGAGATGCGTATTTTTCTGTTCTTCAGTGCTTGGAACATTGTCAGATTGCCCTCCATGTGCGGCTTGATATTCTCTATGTGGAATCAGAAATGTTGGAGGGCCCCAACGCGGAGGAGGCCAAGCAGGCAATTCTCGAGTGTGACGGCATCTTTGTTCCTGGTGGCTTTGGTAAACGTGGTGTGGATGGCAAGTGTGCTGCGGTGGCATTGGCGCGGCACCACAACATTCCCTACTTCGGTGTCTGTTTGGGCATGCAGGTCGCCCTCATTCAAGTGTGCCGTGAAGAGCTTGGGTGGAAGGACGCCAACAGTGAGGAGTTTGACCCTTCCAGCACACATCAGATTGTGCGCATCATGGACTGTGATCGCCATAGTATGGGGGCGAACATGCACTTGGGTGCCCGCAATGTGCATCTTGTAGAAAAGAACTCCATCATGTCCACAATATACTCCGGTGCTGACTTCGTCGTGGAGCGCCATCGTCACAGATATGAGGTGAACACAACATATCTTGGCCAATTGCGTGGGGCCGGAGTTTTGATCAGCGGTGTGTCGGACCCGACGTTTGGTCCGCACACGCGTGTGGAGGCGATTGAGATTCCGTCCCTCCGCTTCTTCCTCGCTGTTCAGTTCCACCCAGAGTTTGTGTCGTCGCCCATGGACCCGTCGCCGCCGTACCTCGCATTCATGGCTGCGGCCTCGAAGAAGGCGTACAAATGGCCGGAATCGTGCGCCGCACGCCGTGTCAAGACGTTGTAGTCCAAATTGTGAGGACACATGTACGGAGAGGTGCTTTGAGGCAGGCGTCCGAAGAGCAGAGGTATGAAAAGGAAACACACACACGTAAGAGAATGAGAAAACAGAAATGGAGGGGAACACAACGACTACCCTCCAAGGTATTAGCATGAAAAACCAGAAAAAAAAAAAGGAACAGACAAAGAGGAAACGTAAAAAAATATATATTAACAAAAAAAGGGGGGGATGACGATGTGGGAAATGGAGCCGGAACGTAAAATGTAACGAGACAGAGTCGTTATATGAATACTGTTGAGGGCTTCTGCGTGTCTGCGTGTGTGTGTGTGTGTGTGTGTGTGTGTGCGTTTGATTGTTTATTCTCCCTGACTTCCTTTGGCGCAGCGGTGTTGGATGTTGACAGATGAAGGGAGATGGGAACGCTACATTCATTCAGTCGCTGGTACGAACGAAGGAAAATAGATCTCCATTACATCTATATATTTATCTTTCCATTTTCCACGTGGCACTGCCGAGACAAACTCGTGTCGTTACGAAGGGGAAGTGCGGAAAGATTTGATTTTTAAAGTTAAAAAAAAAAAAAAAAAATTAATGAAGAGGGAAGGCGTCTCATCCGTTGCTTTTGGGATCTAAGAAGAAAAGAAGAAAAATAAAAAAGCAATCATGTTGATCACTACGTTGGCATAAATAAATGCGTGTTCTTCGCTTGGTTGCTCTCATGGACGGGAAGGGCGAGAAGCGGGGCCGTACATACACATATATATGCGTGTGGAATAGACATGTGTATAAATTCCTAGGGCTAAGGCTGTTGTTTTCTTCTTTTTTTTTTTTTTTTTTTGTGTGTGTGTTTGCTTGGCGGAGTTGTTGGAAGATGATGTTGAAGCTGGGGAGGGGAAGTGAAGATTCGAAACGGGATAACTGCAAAGAACTGGTCTGTCGTTGCCTTTTTTTTTTTTTTTTTTCATTGGCGTGTTATATGAAAGGAGTGGGGGGGAATAATAATAATAATAATAACGATATGAGTGTTAATGATAACAACATGTGGATGGGAAATTGGGAAGATGAAAAATAAAAGAGAAATGCCTGGAGGCAAAAAGAGGCGGTGGTGGGCATGGCATCTTATGAAGATAATGTGTTTTTGTTGTTGTTGTTGTTTTTGGCGGGTGGGGTGGGGGGAGGGTGCATGCGCAACATTTGATTGTTGTTGTGTGTTGTTGTTGCTTTTCTTATGGTTCATTTATTTTGTTCTTTCGGCCCGTTTTTCCCCTCCGTCTAAAGTGGGGTGGAGGGAGGCGGGGGGGGGGATATCTTCCGTAAATTTCAGTATTATGTCTGCCGGCAGATAAACAACGAGCACAACGCGAGAAAACGAAAAGAAAAAAAAAAAAAAAAAGATTGAAAGGAGACTGAGAGAAGGACAAAAAGGAAAGCGAGGGCATTCGTTACTTTTACGACAGGGATGAGTACTCGGCGGGTTAATGGGGTTCTCATAAAGGACGGGGCGATGGGTACACTTCTGGAGTCATGGGATGTCGACTACGCCAAGGCAGGATCAATGTGGTCTTCCTCCGTTCTTCTTTCAGAAATGGATTTGGTTAAACGTGCCCATCGGGCATACATTGATGCTGGATGCGACGTGCTCTTGACCTGCACCTACCAAATGCATGAAGAGGGATGTGCGGCGTCAAAAGTGACCATGTGTGAGCTGGTGGACCGTGCAGTCCAGGCAGCACGTCACACCATGCCAAAACAAAAACAAAAAGGATTAACCGAGGAGAGCACGGCAAAAGAAAGAAGGACTGGCGGTATTGATGTGTTTCGTTATGCACTCTCTTCCATCAAAGACAATGGACAGGAACGAGTTGTTTTGTTGGCAGGGAGTCTGGGGCCGTATGGTTCCTTCTTGCCAGGGGGACAGGAATACCTTGGCGAATACTCCATACATGAAGCCGTCATTAATTCGTTTCATGCCCGCCGGTTAGAAGCGTTTCTGTGCAATGTGGGTGAGAAGCATGCGTTCAAGGTAGACTTCTTCTTGCTGGAAACTTTTCCACGTCTGGATGAAGCGCTTGGTATCCTTTCTTTTGTAAATCAACACGAAATTCTGCGCACTGCGCCTTTTTGTTTTAGTTTTATCGCGGCGCCTGTAAAAAATCCCCTTCCCGAGAACGCGGATGATGACGCCCTGGACAACTGGTGGAACGCCGCCGCATCATCCATTCGACTTCCAGACGGCAACACATTTGAGGGAGCGCTTTCTGAGTTGCGGGGGAATTGTGGGACGGCGCTGGTGGGCATGGGGTGTAACTGCAGTGGTCCACTGGAGGTGAGTCTTGTGGCAACTGCTCTGCTTCACAAGAAGCGTCAAGGCACGGAAGGGCCATTGGTGCTCCTGCTTTACCCAAACTCGGGCGAAAAGTTCACGGATGGACAGTGGAAGAAGCCACCTCAGCAGATACAGACATCAGCGGCAAAAAAGTTGTCCATGCGGGACCTAAAGCGAATATTAGCACGAGGAGGTGGGAATTTGATAACATTCATGAAGTTTTTACTGCAGTTGCTGCAGCAACGTCCCGAGGCAACGGATTGGTTGTTTGAAATTATTGTTTGCGGCGCGTGTTGTCGATCTACACCGGAAGATATTGCGGCCTTAAATCAATTGGCACGGGAGGAACCCTATTTGCATGCTTAAAGAAGAGGGAAAAAGAAAAAAGAGAGGGCGGAATTGGAAATTTGGGGGGTTATTCATTATATATTGTTCTGCCCTATGAGAAAATTTGTTTTGTATGTTTATATGGCTTTTTGTTGCGAAATAGTAAAAAAAAAAAAAAAAGGGGGTGGGGGGGGTTGAAAAGTTGAAAGGAAACAAAGCGTGGTGACGATGATTGATTGATTGAGTGGCAGGATATTTATATTGAATGCAGTGTGATGCATTGCAGAGGAAAAAATCTGTCGGGGGGGGGGGGTTATGTGTGTCTCTTCAGTGGGGGAGTGGGGAGGTCAGTGGGCGATATTATTATTTTTTTTTTTTTTGCTTTCCGTTTGTTGAGTAGTTTTTTGTTTTTTGTTGTTTTTTTTGTTTTTGTTTTTTTGTTTTTTTGGTTCTCCTAGTTTTTTTAATACTTTTTTGTTGCCTGTCCTTAATTCACTGCTTTTTTTTTTTTTTATTTTGGCGGATGGATGTTGATTCTTGCGTTTGTGTTGTTTGCCAAATGTATGTTGGGAATTATGATGTTCCTTCATACTTTTATTATTAATAATAATAATAATAATAATAATATTATTATTATTATTATTATTATCATTGTCATTGTCATCCCTCTTTGTGTTCCATCTGCACCGCTGCAGATGTAATATATATAATATAATATGGGAGTGGCTTTTTGGAAAAAAGTTGGCATCATTCCTGTTGGACGTAAAAAGTCACTCATTGAACTTGTGTGCATGCACCCAACGCCCTGCTGTTCCACCGGATGTCGAGTGGGGGGGGGGGGGGGGGGGGGGGGGAAAAA
>NW_001849565.1:175509-191183 GCF_000209065.1 Trypanosoma cruzi
TGGGGGGGGGGGGGAGGAAATGAATTGCGTCAATTCTTTTTTCTTGTTGTTGCTAGGGGTTGTTTCGTGAGTGCCGTTGGGCGCAGTTTCTTTTTTTTTTTTTTTTCCTCCCTCCCTTTCTCTTTGTGTGTGTGTGTGTGTGAAGGAGGATTCCGTTTGTTTTCTGTTTGGGCCTTTGCTTTTGTTTTTTGATTGGAAGTCGCAGGAGATTTTTAAAAAATGCTACAACTCTTTCAGCACGTGCAGAAGGCATGTCTACAGCGTCTCGGGGTCTCTGCAGACGCGGAGCAGGGAAATGCGGACGACACGACACCGCCACTGGCCATTTCGATTCGGCGTCTTCGTGCCATGGCGGGAGGAACAACTGTGAGGCGGTCGCTGGCCGGCGCAGTGGCGGCGGCAGTGCCGGAGGATGCGGCCCCGCCTAAGCAGTTGAAGCCGGTCCTTTACCCGACACCAGACGGGGCGCTTCGCCCTGCATCGGGGCAACGCAAGTCTTCAAAGCCGACTTTGTGTTCCTCGGAATCGTTCCCAGCGTCAATGACACCGGAAGATTCGCGTGGGTCGCGAGGGGAACAGTCATCGCCGAATGTGAGGCGCACATTGGGCCCGATTTTTGCCGAGGACGTGTTGTCACCTCCTTTTACCGCTGCTGTTGAAAGCGACAGGGAGACGCCTTTGCGGCGACGTTCTTTGCTTGCTGTAGCCGTGGATAATGGCCTCATGGAGACACTGATCCGCGTATGCACCCCCGCCAAATTGACCACAGAGGCCAGGGACGATTTCTTTACATTAGAGGAGAGAGTTGAGGCGCTTTACACTATCGTTTATTTAGCATTTCACACGGACAATGGCAGGAGCATGAGGCAAGTAGATACGTGTGAGGAAAAGCAGAAAAATGGTAAGGGAGAAGGGGAAAACACGTCACTCGTTTGCAAGCTTGACCTTTTTCAACTGGCTGCGACGGCATGTGATGTTTTGAAACGTGTTGTGGAGCAGACATTGGAGCCTGTACGGGTACACACCGAAGGAAAAAACGAGCAGCATGAGGTTGAAAGGGATGCTCAGACGCTGCGCGCTCTTGTCGTTGTTGCCAACACCTTTTTTATTCTTCTTGGCTGCCAGAACCCAAGCCACTGGCAGGAAGAAGAGGATGGCTGGGATATGGATGAGGCGACAATGTCGTACATCGATGTACCATCAAAAAAGATATTTTCCCTTTACGAGGCAACGACGCAAGAGGGTGATTTCTGTCTGTGCAGTGACGCCGATTCATCGTCGTACCAGTTTATGATGACCGCACTCACAGAGAATGGACTGTGGCAGTATCTACTGCGCCATGTGGCCTTTTCCTTCTTGTCGAGGCCGGGAGTACCGTGTGAGTCTCACAACCATCTGGAGGAGCCCATTGCAAGGAGTAAACAACGGGAGGCTTCGGAGTATCAACAAATCGCACGCAATTTGGGGGTTCGTTTGACGCTTAAAATAATGACTCTTCTGCTTCTGCGGAGTGTGGCAGCAGTCGATCGGGACCTCTCCAGCATTTTATGTTGCCTCACACCGGCGGAAGAAGAGGAACTGGAATTTGGGTGGCATCGTGCCTTCTCACATTTAAAAGGGGAGGAGAAGAGTCATCCCTCACTTTCTTTAATGGAGAAGCAATTTGTTTTTACTCTACGGCGGCTATCAGGCTTTTTGGTTTTTCGCCGCTTCTCGTGCCTTGCAGCGAATGCGATGCATATCCTATTCACACGCTTACTGCTTCTACCGGCACCAATAAATGTCGACGTGCATGTCGTTTTGATGGCGTTGTTCTTTGTGGAAGAACACCCACCTTCCTTTCTGATGCAGACGCCTACAATGAGGAATGAAACGACGACTTCTCCCAATCATCTTCGTGGGATTGACAGTTATGCCGAGCCCCGGAAAACTGCAAATACGGCGGTGGTATCCGACTTTCTTAACCACCTCCTGCATCTCTTCTCCTTTAACCTTTCATTACAACGCAAGAAAGAGGGTGGTCGTGTCCCTAAGAAACAGAGGCACATTTATGCCGTGAGAACAACAAGCACTGAACTGACCCTTTCGGGAGCCCTTCTATCGGTGGTGCTGCTTTTGGAACAGAAACAGCAAGAACGAAAGGGAAAAATAGAAGAGGAACATCGACATTACCATGCGTGCAACGGGATTTCCATTGAAGCAATGATGACGCGGCACAACTTATACAGAACATGCGAGGAATCACCAGAGTTTCAGACGGCGTTGTCTGCAGGCTTGGGCCGAACACATCAAGTGGTGCTTTTGTTTTCCGCCATTTCCGCCCAGGATGGCGTAGCCGTGGTGCCGTTAACGACGCTGCGTCTTGAAGGGACTCAATTAACGGCATTTTCACATTTGGTGCGCCCCAACGAACCCCTACCCTCTGCCCTGCATCGAAGGATGGTGGAGTCTGAGGCGTGGGCCGAGACGCTTACTGTCGGCGTTCGTAGCTCAGCCTCCATCGCCGCCTCCGCTGCAGGTGTAAGACGCAAGAAATCAGAGACCACTTTTTCCTGCGCTCTAACATGTCCGGTGCGACTTGGAACACTGAACCGTCAGCGCCAGGGATACAAGGACGCTCGAAACAATGGAGGTGCTGTCAGTGGAGATGGCTTGAGTGATCGAGTTCTGCAGGTATATTTGAAGGCACCTTGTACGGAAGAGCCCACAGGTGCAAAAACGATTAGTAGTGGCGCCATCAAAGCGACATGTGTTGTTCCACCGGAGGATTCACCACCCCCAATGTTTTTTGGATATGAACCTGCCAGTTTTAGGGATGGCGTGCATGCAGGTGGTGGCAATGGCAATCATAATAATAGTGGTGGTGGGAAAGTGGAAACCATGTTTGTGAATTGTGACCCTCTGAAGTATACCCAATTGGTTCATAACATGTCTTGTTCCTCGTCCCTCCAGCGCACGACAATGACGTACACTGCCGCTGTTAATCTGACAATTGTCACAACACCATGCGAAGAAGATGAACAAGAGCTGATGTGGCCCTTTGACGCTGTCATTTTTGCCTGCAGTACTGTGCACGGTGATGAACTGCAGCTCTTGTCACAGCCCCCACAAAAATTTATTTACTCCTCACAGGAGGAAAAAAACAAGGCATTCTCAGAGCCGCGTGGGATAAACGAGAGAGAGGCGCAATCACGACACGATCGCCGTCGAAAAGTGTCATTGCAGCGGGGAGCATCGCCCCCGTGGGCAGGAACCAGGGGAGGAAAAGTTCTTTGTCATGCGTCGCGTCGCGATCGTGATGCCACCGCGTCTGCCGAAAGTCCCTCTCTGGCTGCTGTTAATGAGGAGAGTCATCTGTCGGGAGTTGAAGGGGGTGCATCACGCATGAAGGAGGAGATTTGTGTTCCTAATGGGAATGACCCCGAGGCTCAGGCGGGTTGTTCTCGCCATAGCCATGAAAATGGTGCGAGCCAAAGTGGACAAAACGAAGAAGAAGATGATGAAAACATGTTCACGGACCTCGATGCTTACGTGGCCAGCATAAAACCCTTGCAGGTGATAGACTTTGGCTTGCAGCGCAAGGAGCAGGAGGTGGCACTGCTGCAAAAACAGCTGGAGCAGTCAAAGGCTCGTGAAGAGTCATTGCAAGAACGACTCCAAGAAGTCGTGGCACAGCGTGAGGAACTGATAAACTCTCTAACAGACCGACGTGTGGAAGTCGAGCTCTGTCATACAGAAATTATTGCACCCCTACGAAGGGAAGTGACGCTGCTTCGACACTCGCTGAGTTTGAGAAACCAAGAAATGAGCTCCGTCATCTCACTTTGCCAAACGCTGCGGGATGAGAATGCGTCCATGGCCGAGATAATACGGGATGTTCGCGGTCGAGTGGAGAGTTTGGCCCGAAATGCAGAGCACCAGAAATAACCCGGTTTTTTCTTCAAGGTGTTATTAACTCTTGGTTCTTTTATTCTCTCTCCCTCTCTCTCTCTCTGTCTCTCTCTGTCTCTCTCTCTTTTTTTTTTTTTTTTCTCTTCCTATTTTTGTTGTATTTTACGTTATCGATATTTTTATCACATCTTCATCCGTCTGTCTGTGTGGGGAGAATGCGGATGTATGGTGATATATTGCGCTTTTCTCACTCTGTGTCTGTGAGTCTGTGAGGGAGAGAGAGAGAGAGTGTGTGTGTGTGTGTGTGTGCGAGTGAATGGAAGGGGGAAGAGTCCTGATGGGCACGTCATTACTATCGTTCCCCAGTAAAAAGGTGTGATGTTGTCTGCTTGCATTCAAACTAACCCATTGTGATGTATCACATGTCCGTACGCGTATAAATACATTTGGTACGTGTGTGTGTGTTGTCTGTTTGTCCTGTACAATTTTTTTTTTTGCAATTCTCTCTCCTTCTCTCTCTTTCTCTCTTCCACATAATCATTAAGATATTGCACGCATCCACATAAATAAATGTATATTTTTATATATAAACGTAAACATATACCTCGTCCTTGTCCCGTGTTAAATTGACCGCGTGGCGAAGGCTATTCAACAGACGTTATTATTGTTGTAACATTGAATTAAAGAATTACTTGGCAAAAAGAAAAGTTGTTGTTGTTGTTGTTGTTGTTTTTAGTCAAAAAAAAAAAGAAAGCCGCATGGTAAAAACCGTGCCGGACGATTATTTCCCCACGGAAAGTGATGGGAGGCAGACTGAGCTGTCCAAAGGAGAACCTTCATCCTCCGGTGGTTCTCGCATTACAGCATGGTTTTTGTCAAGGCCGTGTACGCAGTTTGTAGACTTTGGAGTCCCTGAGGGCGGGGATCTCCGCAATGCTATTGACACCGTGACAGCGCTGGTGCAGGGGGATAAAATGGAGGCGGCAGGCCACGTTGTTGAGGAAGCGGCGCTCCATGTGGAGGTATTTGCAGTCAATGGAACGTTATTAGCGATGGGCACCAACGTGTTGCTAAGTGTGATTTTCAATCCTATGCGTACTCTCTTTTTAGAAATTCTGCTTAAAAACGCGAGAGGTAAACTCATGATGGCATTACAACACACATTGCTTGGGTCTGACACCGCCACTGCAACCAAAGGTGTGGCCCATGGCATGAATTCCAACAATGTCAGCGAGTCACCGTCACTCATCAACCGATTCTGGGTTATTCTTTTATCTCTGGATTCCGATTGGAGGCGTCGCACCGAGGTGGCAATGATTTTGGTTTGTATTTTGCTGTGTTTTTTGATTCTTCTGCTGCGTCTCCGCTTCGCAAAGTACTTCAAGAGTCTTGAGCTGCAACTCCTTCAGCAGCCCAGCAAGACAGCTCGTCGCCCCGGCCGTAACACCACGGACCCGCAGGGGGTGTCGCTTCCTTTCATTTCTCTCACGAGTAGGGGAAAGTTGGCTCCGGACAAGTTACCCCCTGCCATGTACGATGTTAGTGATGAGTCTTATGCCCATGATGATGAAAACGAAAACAGTAATAGTGGTAACAGCCCGCCCTTCCTTTCAAGGACGATGTAGCGGGAGCCGCTGGCAAAGGGGGGAAAAAAAACAAAATAAAAGGGAGAGAGAGGCCGCAACGAACGGAAAGAATTGCTGCTCAACAAGGAGAATTGGGCGCACGCCCATAAAATGTCGGAATGTAAAAAATAATAATAATAATAAAAGAAGGTTTTTTTTCTTTGACACGCTCCTTTGGGTTATTTTGGGATGTGTATACGTTTTTCTGTTTCTGTGAGTTTTTTTTTCCCCACCACCCTCCAGCCACCAGCCTCTCTCTTTTTTTTTTTTTTTTTTTTTTTTGATTCTCTTCTCTTTTTAGTACTCTTTGGGCGAACGGGGACGAGTAGCGCATGGTAGATGTCGTTTCTGCTTGCCATTGTGCGGATCACAGGGTTTGTCCTGTTTTTTATGGCGCTGTTGCATGTCAAGAAGACACGTCTCCGGCACCTGCCTTCACGGCGCACGCGCGTCTCTCGCCACCATGGAGAAACGTGCGTCTGGATGGAGCGTCTCGCTAACGCCGTAATTGAGATGTTCTACGTGTCGCTGCAGGAAAAAGAGACGACGACGACGACGATGAACGATGAGAAAGAAAACCGGGGGCGGCAGCAGACCGCAACATTTGACGCAGCCGGCTCTCGGCTTCGAGGTCAGGGGAATAACACCCGCAGTGAGGACAGCACGGGTGTGAAAGGGGCGCCTCGGCGACTGCTAGATTTCATTGAAGAACGACTGGAAGCCATGCTTGAGGACCGTGGTATTGCGGCAAATGCGACTTTTAAGGTCCATTCCATCGGTCACAGGCCGCCGAGTGTGCGTGCCATTCGTGTGACAAATCTCACAGGTACGGAATTTACTTCGAACTCACCCGCAACCCCCCAAGCAGGGGTTGGTTCTGTTGCGGCAGGTAACTCTTCTATGGCGACTACAATTCCATGTACCCCTGGTGTTCCTGCTGCCACTAACACTGCAGGGGCTGTATCGGCAGGCGTCAGCAATCCGGCATCCCAAAAAGTGAAGGGCCGTAGCGCGCAGCTTGGGCCGCATGCCCCGGATGAAATGGGGGAAATGCGGTCCGCTGATGCCCTCTATGAAGAGACATTGGGTGGAAACACGGCATCGCTTCCAGCAACTGCCGTGGAATTGGAAGCAGAAGTAGAATACTCTGGTGGTGCAGATTTCTCGCTTCAAGCGGATATTTGTTTGGCGCGTGGTAGACTTCTTCCGGTGTCTGTTAGAGTGAATGAGGTAAAATACATTAAGGCCCACGTTCGTGCGTGTGCAAAGCTGCAGTATGAAAGAGCGACCATGGATAGTCGGCGAAAGCCATATCTTCAGTGTACTTTCTGGCTGGAGTCCGAGCCAACATTTTCTCTCAAAATGTCAACTCTCTTCACCCGATACTATATCAATGACTTTTTTGCTGTGCCTTTGATAGCCAAATTCTTCTTGTTGCGCTTTGTGCGGCATCGAATGATGCTACCCAACGGTGCGGGCGTGACGGTCAAAGTTCCCCTGCCGGAGAACATTGTGGATGGCGGAACGCAGATGTGGTGCGCCTCAATCAATGATGTTGCAACAGCCGTGAGCTCCGTGAATGGTCGAGGGCCTTCTCGTGGCGTTGGATGAGTTCAGATGCGGTTTTCCTCTCATTCCCTCCTTGTGTATGCATGTATAATATGCATGCGTGGGAAGGAGGCAGCGTGAAGCGCAAACTTAAAAAAAAAAAAAAGAGAGGCATTGGATCATCGTCAATGTTTGCACTCAACTGGGTAATCTCGAATGGCGGATAAAAGGAACGGAGAAATGGAAAACTGCATGAATTCTTTGGAAAAGGGAAAAGGGAATCTCCAGTTGTTTCTTTTTATATTTCTTTATTGTTGTTATTTTTGTTCTTGCTTTTGATTCCTTCTTGTGTACAAATATATGTATGGATATGCGCCTTTCCCCCCTGAATATCCATTGCCAACCACGGGAAATACGGTCACAATAAAAAAAAAAAAAAAAAAAACATATATTTACGGAAATAAGAGGAGAAAAGGGGAAGACGACTGTTGGGAATTGGCTGAGCACCTGGTGGCAAACTCACACATATGTAGGATTTGTATTTGAATTTCTTTTGCTTACTTACCGCCATTTTTTTTTTCCTTTTTCTTTCTCCTTTTCGTTGTTTTGTCAGTTCTGCTTTCACTGTTCATCACAGTTACTTCACATCACGCAACGGCACGGTGGTCACTGCGCAAGGAATGAATGCGGCGCGACGAAAGTTCATCAAAGACATGATGGCGCATTACCGTGCCTCTCAGCCGCCAACGGATCACGAGACAATTTTGAAAGATCTACAGGAGCGTGTATTAGACATTGGACTGCGATCTGTTAACAAGGCACATGTGGAGCTCTTTGGATCGCATGTTAGCGGATTCTGTAAGCCGACGTCTGATGTTGATCTCTCTTTAACCTATCGCAACTTTTCACCCTGGCTTCAGGGAATGGAACGAGTTGATGAGCAGAACAATAAACGCATGATGCGCTTCTCAAAGGAGGCAGCAGAAATGGGGATGGAGGATGTACGTTACATTCGTGCTCGCATTCCTGTGGTGCAGTTCATCGACAGTCTCTCAGGGCTTCACTGCGATCTTAGCATTGGAAACGTGGGTGGGGTGGAAAACTCAAAGATCCTTGCCGCCATCCGTGAGGTGTTCCCTGACTTTTACCGGGCCTACATTCACCTTGTGAAAGAGTGGGGTAAAGCACGGGAGGTGATTGCACCGGAGCGATCCACATTCAACAGCTTCACCGTGACGACCATGGCACTTATGGTCCTTCAGGAACTTGGACTGTTGCCTGTCTTTTCAAAACCAACGGGTGACTTTGGCGAGTTGACGCTGCCTGATGTGCAGCTTCAGTTGGAGAGTTTTAAGCTACCGGCCATCTATGACTCGCTACAAGGGGATGATGAGAAACTTGGTGAGGCTGTCTTTTTTTGCCTGCAACGCTTTGCGGAGTACTACTCAAAGTATGACTTTCGCTCTGGTACCGTGAGTTTAATCCACCCGCGCCGGCATCGCAGTGTCTATGAAAAGGTGGTGAAACAGTATCTCGAGCGGCTGGGGGTGAAGAAGCGCATTGAGTGGGAGAAACATCTTGCAGAGCACAAGGAGGATGGGGCATTTGATGAAAATGATTTCTCCGCAGCGATGCAAAATGAGGCGACGCAGCGCCCCTGCACATCACCTTTTGTCGTGGAGGACTTTGTGAATTATGTGAACTGCGGTCGTCGTGTGCAGGCGACACGCGTGCAACATGTGCAGCAGGAGTTTAACCGTCTGCACGAGATGCTGGTGGACAAAGAAAAGGAATTGGATTTTGAGGAGGTCTTCCGTGAAAGCGATGTTGTGCCACGCTTTCATGGCTTTGAGGGTGTCGGTGCAAGGGACCCACGCGTTAAAACCTTCCGCGCGCGGTAGTCGCTTTTCGATCCTCAGCTCCTTTGTAAGGACACACACAAATACACATGAACGGGGTGGTGTCATCTTCTTTCTGATAATCTTGTTGTTGTTGGTGTTGGTTGTGGTGTTGCGGCAGCCGTCTCACGCCGCTTGGAATGATGGGAATGAGTCCAACGGGCCGAGAAAGGAGGAGAAAAAAATTTATATACATATAAAGGAAAAAAGAAAGAAAGAACAATGGGACGGTTTGATTTTATGTTTTTTTTGTTGTTGTTGTTGTTGCTTTTTTCTGGACTGTTTTGCTTTTTTTTCTCCTCGTATCTATTGTGGCAGCAGGTGGCGGTGTGGTGGCGGGGCGGTGTAGCGACGCGAGATCAAACATGTCCGTGGGTATTTACTCGCTGAAGGCGGAGACGAATGCAAGCAGCACCGGTGGCTCCCGTGGGATTAATAAAATGCGACGTTTACCGGCGATTCAGTTGGATTCATGGGAGTTCCGTAAACATGCGCGGGAAGGCTCCGTCATGCCGAATGCGCTTGTCGCATCTGACGTGGATGGCGATGGCGTGGAAGAAATTGTTGTTGGTACCACGGAGGGGCAAATTCTTGTGGTGAAGCCGGACCATCGCATGCCAATCTTCTCCCGCACGCTTGCCGCAACCATCTCCATTGTGTTGTATAGCGCAACCTACCGTCGACTTGTATTGGTGACGCTGGAAGGAACATGCGAGGTCACGGAGGGGTTTCTGTCAGGCGGTTGCAAATTCCCACCATCCGCCTCCAGCAGCGCACTCCAAAGCAAGGGTCAGTGTGACTGGGGGTTGCCACCCTCTCTGGAGCCCAGCAGTCACATGAATCACAGCTGGGGTGGTCACGACGAGGGAAAAAAGTCAAACCCCCCATCCACTTCTTCACACGTCTTTTGTGTCGTCCCAAACTGCACGTGCGGCGATATTACGGCAGAAGTGGGTGGCACGACGATATTTCTTGGCGCCCACAATTGTATATATGTGTATTCCCTCACAACGGACGGGGAGTTTCTTGGATCTCTCTTGCTGCAGGCACCCGTAACCTCCATGAAGTGTTTTACTGTGCCGTTTGCCACAGAAGGTCATTTGCGCATCATCAACGCTCCTCTATTCCCTTGTAGGAATGCTGCGGCAACACTGCAGACAACTTTCGACGGTTCTACTCCTAGAAATGATGCAGTGTTTATTGGGTCATCCACGCAGACCGTAGCAGGTGCAACATTGCTTCTGGTAAGTTGTAGTGAACGGCTTGTTTTATTGAACGCATCCAGCCAAGATGTAAAGGAGTGGGGAGGCTCAGGCAACCTGCGGTGTGTTGCAACACAGGAGTGTCCATTAGGGGATTTTCCATTAACAGGTGGCCCAAATATTCATACGGCTTATTCCTCCTCCTTTTATACCACGGACGTATTAAATCCTTATGAGGTGACGGGTACTCGGAGGACGCCTTTGCAGCCATTATGGCAATGCTCCATGAGTCGAACCTCAGAAATGCAACAACGACAGCGGTGGCCACTGAAGTCCTCCATGGATGAGGGCCACACACAGAGCGGGTTTTTTGACCTGTCGACAGTGAGCCGTCCGGTTTCTTCACCAGATACTTGTAACATATTACCGCGTGAAGAATTGTTGCTGTCGCCACGTAGGCAGCAGTTACAGCGTGGTGTCAGCGCCACCGCCGCTGCAGGCGCCCTATTAAATTACAAGGAGGATAGTGAGACGGCATTGGATTTACTTGAGAATGATTTGCCTGTTTCTTTTGCGGTGGATGTGGCGGTGAGTAAAAATAAATTGCAGTTTGCCATTGTCAGCGAAGATGGGCGTTGGCTTATCCTTGAGATGTCGCCTGTGTGCGGTGAGGGTTCTATGGGGGCGGTCCCAAGGACGTTAAGTACAAAACAACATGAAAATGGAAATGAATACCCTCCTAATAAATGGGTTTCCGCCACTATTGTGTGCTTAGCGTCGGGCTATTTGAAGCCACAGTGGTTTCTTTCGTGTGTTTGTAATTTCTGTGTTGGGCAAGATGAGTTTTTTACCGTATTTCTCTCCACAGAGGGAAACTGCTACCTTGTGGACAGCAACGGCGAGATTTCTGAGTCACGCCTGGGAGCAGATGCATCCTCGTTTACAATCTTGAAGGGTGGATTTATGGGGAATCCCGTGCACCCAGCCTGGGCTTCCTCCAACTGCGCAACGACAACCATGCCTACTGGCGTATCTTCTGCCTTAGTGCGTGATTTTACAGAATTGCCGCAAGAACAACAACAGCCGAGTCTTCTTCGGGCCTCCAGCGGCCGCGGTGTCTGCCTTGTGTGCGTGACTCTGGATGAGGTTGTGATCTCCTCCGTGGGTGGCGAACTGTTCCTTTCAGCACAACAAAGTTCCGTGTCTCTGGCTGTCTCGCGAGGCTTGAACTTTGCTGGTGGTGATGGTATACATGGGTGGAACGAGACTTGCAGTGGCTGCGGCATCACCGCGGAAGGTGGGGCCCATTTTATTGACGACATGGATGAAAGGGAGGAGGAGTTGATGCTACAATTGGGCACTGCATTGCTTGAAGCCGAGGGCTACGCAGACCCGACAGCTCTTTTCTCTCCAGAAGAACGGCGTTTTGCGGCTCGGATGTTGTGTGCCGCGGGTTACACAGAGCGGGAGTGGGAGTTACTGTGGCAGATGGATGCAGAGTTATCGGAATGACAAGACACCAAAGTTGTTGTTGTTTCCTTTTTTTTTTTTTTTCTCTTTGTATTATTGTGCAATTCAACGTGTGTGTCTCTTTCTACAGGACAAGTGAATGTGTTGTAAGCGCCTGTTCAGGACTTTTCCTTCCCCTCATTTATGTGTTTGTCTGTGTTTGTGTGTGTGTGTGTGTGTGTGTGTGTAATGCAAGGGGCAGAATTATATAACGCATAGAGATCGACCCACCGTGGGCTTCTAAACAAACGAGGCGAAACATATGAACGGTGGTGGGGTTAAAAGGCCAGTAGACCAAAACACCACCGGAGATGGCGCCGTTGCGAATTCGAAAAAAGGAACAAGCGGGCAACAAAGAAAGCAGCACCCTCCGAAGCGAGGAGCTGAAAAGCAGCGAACGGAAGACGACGTAAGATCACCGGTAGGAAGGGATGTAAACACACAAGACACAACGCGCACCGTCACTTCTTCAGGGTTGAGGCGTTTGAGTCATACAAAGGACGTGAAGCGGCCGTGTTCATCCGATCCAATTACCGAGATCCAGTGCGAGGCAGGAGTCGCGACAAGAAATAGGACCCGACGTGTGAACCCGCCAGACTCGCTGTGCACGTTGGTTTCGATTGGCGGCACAAACTTCAATGAAGAAAAACCAGACGAAAAAAAGAAAGCTGGGCACAACTTCTCAAGCGATGCAAAATCCGAAAATTGGACGGCAGCAGCGGCATCTGATACGAAGGGCTTTAAGGGAAAGTCTCTGCCGCCTAAAGTGGAGTCGCCGCCCTCGTTGTCTCCAGCATGGATTCTCCATCGAGGAAGAATAGACCCCAAACAATTTCAACAGCAGCGGCAACAGCAGCGTCAGCAACAAACGGAGAAAAGCCTGTTAACAGAAGATGAATTGAGTGTCTTTGCAGGGCTTGCAATTCTTGACGGAAATGGTGGCTGCGGTGATGATAATGATGATGATGATGGCAGCGTGGAGTATGAGGATGAGTCCGTCGTGGTATGTCCCTTCCGACTTGTGGGTAGCTGCGTGAAGGGGCAGCACACGGAGAGAGAAATGCTTTCAAGTGACACCATTCACTCGCACTTAATGTCATTGGCAGGCCTTGTGCATGAATTACGCACCGAGCAACGCATCACGGAGAAGGAATGCCAGAAGCTGCACGTGAGGTTAGAGTCGCAGAAGATAACCATTGAACGGTTGGAGCGTTACATTTTGGCTCAATGCCCTGCCTCAGGAAAATTATTACAAACAGAAGCCACGTCTCCGCATGAAATAGGCCCTCAGGCTCCGAGGACGGATGCTGGTAAACACCCCAAGGGTAATATTCTGCCGGGATCCATTCTGAAGCCTGCGCAGGACCGATCGGTGCCTATGAAACCGGAAATGAACTCGTTGAGCAACAGCAAGCTTCATTTTGGGGGCGAGTCATTTTCAGAACGCGTACGACGCAAAACGTCAGTGGAGACGCCTGCTTTTGAACCGTGTAACGCGGTGGCGACGAAAAAAGGAGAATTTGTCGGTTATGAGGGTGATCGTCATGGATCTGTAAAATACATGGCTGAAGAATTAGGCACACCCGTCGACTTATCGCGTGCGGCGTTGGATTTGTCGCAAGTGAGTGCGACGGGCGGAGCATCCAGAAAAGGGGCAAATAGACATGCTAGCGGAAAACAGCAGCATCAGAAACAGGGAATGCCAGACTGGCGAGGGCATAAAGGACAAGCACAAGATGACAGGTACGGCGGTGCCGTTGGTGTGGTGGACGACTCACGTGGTGATGTTCTCAGTCCCATCCCTACAGTTGTTGGCCTGCAAGATAACGACATGTCGTCAAACGATGACGTTGTTGTGGCGGTGGCTTCCAGTGTGCATCCATCGGGTGACGCCGTGCAGCTCCCAGACTTGGGCGAGCGTTGTACGGCAAGTTCAAAGGTCCTTCTGGGGAAAAATAACGGAAAGCAGAATGGGACACGTGAGAAGGCTAAAAAAAGGACCATTCAAGGGAATTCCCATAGCTTTGGCTCCTCGAACGAAAAAACAAAGCGACAAGGGAAAAATTTACGCTGCGTAGATTCTGCGTTGGAAGAAGCGCATCTATCGATTTTGCGACCGAACCCAAAGACATTTGTAGAGTTCGGACAATTACGGTTGAGGTACCATAAAGCTTGTTGTTTCACTCTATATTTATTTTTTATCGTCATTATTTTTTTTATTTGGTCTTATTTTCTTGGTGTTTTTGCCTGACGGGGAAGGGGAGGGAAACATACATGGAGAGGGGAGGAGCTTGTGTAGGTCCCGTGCAGAGGGATCTTGTTGAGCTCCTTCATGGTGTGTTTGTACGCATATAACTGGGGTTTATTTGGCAATGTAATGGTATATTATAAATAATTGTTATTTTTAATTGTAGAGTAGGAAGACCACTGCCGTGTGGACGGTTTGCCTTCCATTTGAAAAAGGGACGGGTCTCTTCAACTGGCAAAGACTGTTCGTATATAATGTTGAGACGACATCCGCCTTGTTTTTATTGTTGTTTATTGTTTAGCGGTGACGATAATGACGGCTTACCGTTTTTTTTTTTTTTTTTTGTTTTGTTTTGTTTTTTTTTGTTTTTTTGTTTTTTTGGAAGGCGCGGTTGCCAAATATACCACCGAGTGGAATGAAGATGAGAAGAGAAAGTGAGGGGAACAAAAGTGCGCATGTTCCTTTTCACCCTGTCCGTCCCTCTATTTGCTACTTCTTTGTATAATCGACATTTGCGTGAGCGCGATTGAATTGCTTTGCAAAAGAAATTGACGGTGTTCACTACGGCCTGAGTAAAAATGGGCTCCGGACCCCGGCTTTCTGCAATACTTCCTTTTTTTTTTTTTTTTTTTCTTTTTTTTTGCCGGTGTTTGTGTGTTTGCCTGTGTACGCAAGCACGTGAAGAGCTGGTATATATAAAAACAAAACAAAAAAAAAAAAATAGGGAGGAAGAAAGAAACAGAAATTTAAAACAAATAAAAGAAAAGAAGAAGAAGAAGAAGAGGCGGGAGAAAATAAGTAGAGGGGGTGGGTGAGGGAGTTTGGAGGGATAAGCAGTCTGCGTGTTATTTTTAAAGTTCTTAGTGTAGTAAAAAGGCTTGAAGGGTGCACCGATGTCGGAGGAAAAAGTGCGTGTGTCGTGCCGTTTTCGTCCACTAAACGCGGCGGAGCAAAATGCCTCCCTGTGCGTGGCCTTTGAAGGACCCAGACATGTGATCTGTAAGACAGCAAGGAATCCGTGTTGGACCCAGCAGCTGGTGGCAAGTCCTCGTGGCGCGCTGACAGATGACGCCTCTTCGTTGAGTGGGACTGTGGTGGCTTCAGATTATTACAAGTTTGCCTTTTCTCGCGTGTACGAACCCGACACGACGCAAAAACAGTTATATGACGATGTTGCCTGCCCCATTGTGGACGATGTCATGCATGGGTACAACGGCACACTATTGGTTTATGGACAGACAGGGGCTGGAAAAACGCATACAATGTTTGGTTTGCATTCCCCTCTAAGTGAGGAATCCAGGTCGTTGAGTTTTAATATGCATGAAAACGCTGCTGGTATCGTACCTCGTGCGGTGCGACAACTTTTTTACGCCATTCACAGTGCCGAGGAAGTGGTGGAGTTTGAGATACGTGTGCAGTTTGTAGAAATCTACATGGAACGTGTGCGGGACCTTCTTAATCCGACAGGATGTAGTTTACATGTGCGTGAGGACCCGGCTGGATTCTACGTTGAAAATTGCGAAATGCCGTACGTGACAAGTACGGAAGAAGTGCTGCAACTTGTTCATAGTGGGCTGCGTCGGCGCGTAACCGCTGCAACAACCATCAACGACGCCAGTAGCCGTAGTCACTGCGTTCTGAACATTGTAGTGAAGAGTGTCAATCAGGCGAAGCACGAGGCAACCATTGGGAAACTATTCCTTGTGGACCTTGCGGGGTGTGAAAAGGTGTCGAAGACATTGGCCGACGGTCT
>NW_001849565.1:191283-197685 GCF_000209065.1 Trypanosoma cruzi
ACACGCAGGCACGGGTATTCTTGAGGGCACAAGGGGGAATACAAAATCAACGAGTGACAGGAAATCATGCCCAGTGGAGAGTCAACCATTTGTTATCATCCCGCCACGCTACGAAAGGACGGGTTTACGGCGTGGCGACAATGTCACCGCAGCAGTCTTCGACGGTATTCGAGAAATGGAGGACAATGACTGGACCGGCCACCATAGCGGCGATGGGGACCAAAATGAGGGTATGATGCTGAATCGCATGGAGGCTGTCATGGATGAGGTGGAGAAGTTGCGAAATTTGAACGGGGCATTGACGTTGGAGCTGCAGCTCGCAGAGAAGAAGTTGGTCATCCGCCATGAACGCATTGAAACCCTTAAACACGGTCTGCGGCAAGAGTGTGCGGCAAAACAGGAGCTGCAGCGAACACTGGAAGCTGAACGGGTTTGTCATCAAGCCCAGCTTCAGGACGCACGCAACGATGCTCTTCACTGGCGACAGCTATACGATGATCTGCTTAATAACTCTCACACCCGCAGTAGAAAACATAACGGGAGGCACCGTAATGAACACAGGAGCAGCACACCAACGCTAGAAGCCGCGCTGACGTCACGGGAACCCAGTTCACTTGCAGACTCCCCCGTTGCCATGGGCCATGGGATTATCGTGAAGCCGATTCGCGGTGGGGGACAAAAGGAGTTGAACTGAACTGTGTAATTTCTGTTGGAGGGAGTGTTTTGAAGGCGGGGTGTGAGAGGAGTACTTGAAGCGTAAAGCGAGTGAGCGATTCTGAAAGGCGCCGTTGAAAATCCGTGTGTGTGTGTGTGTGTGTGTGTGTGTGTGTGTGTGTGTGTGTGTGTGTGTGTGTGTGTGTGTGTGTGTGTGTGTGTGTGTCGGTCGCCGTGCATGGCCTGTTTATCACAGAAGTAACTGCAAGAGTTGGTTTGTTATGTCCTTTATGATTTTTTATATTGTTTTCCCTGTTGTTGTTGTTGTGTTCTTTCTATGTTCACTCCCACCCTCTCTCTCTCTCTCTCTCTCTCTTTCTCTTTCCATTTATTTCTCCTTTGGCGTGTGTGTATGTCTGTTTTTGTTATTTATTTTCCTTTCTTCTCCCCCTCAATGGACACGCATGTATTTGTGTTCCTCTTTCCTCTCCTCCATTCTCAGTGAGTAAAAAGAAAAGGGGGGGGGAATTCACCCCGTGTGTCCGTGAGGGTGTACGGCACCGCTTTTAATGCAGCAGACTTTTGTGAGTTTGATTGTGCAAATATTGCTGTTGCAACAGAGATGACAGCATCACGGGCTTGTTTTTTTGTTTGTTTGTTTGTTTTGCTTTTGTGTTGTGTTGCGTTTCCCGCTTCTTTTTTCTTTTCTTTTTTGGAGGTGACATCTAACACACGGACGCATCCAGAACAGTGTGTGTATAATGTGATCTTCGCCAGTTTTATTTTCCTTTGTATTGTTTATTGGTGCGTACTCTGTTGCACCATTATTTTACGCACATGTATATATATATATAGATAGATAGATAGATAGCCATTAAGAAGGTTCCATTGCATGCAAAGTGAAAAAGTAAAGGTAAAAGAAGGATAAAATTGATAAATTGACATCAGCCAGTTTGACGGCAAACGTGCTCTATCTTTTACCTATCATTTGTGTGGATTTTTTTTTTTTTTTTTTTTTTTTTGAGGGGAGGGAAAAAACGGGAGTTTCTATTTAAATAGACACATGTATACATGCAGATAATTAAGTGAACAAATGTGTGTTGTGTGTGTGTAATGCTGCTCATATATATTTATATTTATATTTATTGATTGATTCAACACGGGGTGTACTTGAAACATACGTCTGTACGCCTTGCTTTAATGACATGCACACACGTGTTTGCCGCCGGAGTGCGGAATGAGAGGAGGAGGAGGAGGGGAAGTAACGAAGAAGAAAAAAGAAAAAAAAAAGGTTCATAACACAACATTAAATAAAAGAGAGAAGTAAGTGCATGAATACCCAAGAGAGAGGGAGAGAGGAAGGAAGGAGGGAGGGAGGGAGGGAGAAACACGGACAGATGTAAGGCGGCTGCGTTCATGTGATATTTTATCGTTTTGCATGCGTTGGGAAGTCTTTGGTGTTATTTTTTAGACTCACTCATATCACTCCCTTTTTTTTTTTTTCTTTTCTCTTTTCTCTCTTTTCTCTCTTTTCTCTTTTTTTTTTTGTCGTTTTGTTTGTTTATTTGTTTTTTTCTTCTTTTCTCACGCAGGCGTTAGTAACTTTCTGAAGATGGGGAAAGTTGTTTCTCACTCTTTGTATATTTATATATATGAAGTATTACATGTATACACACATATATATATATATGTGCACACATAAAGAGAGAGAGAGAGAGGGATATGTGTGGGTATACGTGACGGGGAGAAGTTTTAAACATGACGTTATGAAAATGTCTTTCCTGATCTTCCGTGTAACCAAAACAATAATAATAAGAAAACAATAAACTGTCATTGAATGAAGAGAAGAGAAGAGGGGGAAAAAAAAAGAAGTGAAGTATCGGCCTAAAACAAGAAGGGAAAGGGAGTACATGCATTTATATATATATATATATATATTACGCTCTTGTCTTTCCCCACCCGCCCCACCAAATATATATATATATATATTTTTTTTTTACACTCATCCTTATTGGTTTGAAAGAAGTCTTCTTTTTGTGGTGGTCGTGGTTGTTAGTTGAAAGGAGGGAAACACACGGAGGATAGATACGCACTCGCAAGCACACAGACACACAGAAAAGAGGAATTTAAATTTTATGTTGTTTCGCGACTATCGCGTGCATCACGCTGCGCCAGACGGCATTGTCGTGCAGCTCCCGGGCAATGGCGGGTTTGGCAGATTGACGGTTGAGACATTAGGAGGTGATCTCCTTGCGGAGAAACTTCTCAAACGCCTTGCGTCGCGCGAACAGGTGCGGGCCGTGGCAAGGCGCACGCGTGATGCGCAGCAGTATCGTATCCTTAGCATACAACTGCGTGAGCTGTGGAGCGATGTCGCAACGTACCCGCCGCCAGTGGCCACGTTACTCCCCAATTTGTTTCGCAAAAACGTACTTATTGGTCTAGGCACCACCACCATGGCGCGTGTTGTGAAGGCATCCCCTGAGCGTGGTGCGGTGTTGTCGATTGCCGGTGGTCTCACTGCCCTGGCAGCGCTTGAACATGTCGATGCGCATGCCGGTGCGGTGGAGGTGCGCCTGCTGAATTATGACGTTCAGACTGGCGTTGCCAATGTCACCGCACGGACGGAGGTGGTGGAACGCACCCCTAGCGATGTGATCGCCATGCAGACAATTTTCTCAGGTCTGCAGGCAGGTGATGTGGTGCCAGCCACAGTGTTGCTTTCACTCACGGACGATCACTGCGCCATTGTTGAGGTCCCGTGTGGTGCAAGCAGTCTGATTGGGTACTATGTTTACAATTGGCATGGGACCGCCGCGTCCAGTGAGCCACCCGTCGTGGGGGCTTCTATGCAACTCGTGATTGAATTTGTGCCGCACGGATCACTGCTGCAGGAGGTTCTCCCGTTTCTTGTGCTTTCCAACAACCGTACCGTCTTCACTTTGCCGCATTGGCGCAGGGCACCATTGCCACCGGGAATGAAAGGACTCCTTGGTCTTTTTCCCTGGCGTGACCGCAAGAGACAACATTCACTTGGAGGGAAACAGCAGCAGCGGCAGCAGCGACATCCTGAAACTGAGAGCGACGAAAACGATAGCATTGATGATAATGATGGCACCACCGACAAAAATGGAGGTGGGGAACAGAAATTGCGCAAACGAAAAATTGAGGAGGCTATTGATGCATACGAGCGTTCTATGGGAACGGCTGTGCCATCCTCGCCGGATGAGTTCCGGCGGCTACTTATGGCTGCTCCAAACAACAGTTATTTGTGGGTCCAATGGATGGCACATCATGTTGCTCTCCAGCAGCAGGAAGAAACCCGTCTTGTGGCCGAAAAGGCGCTGAGTACCATTGGTGTTCGTGAGACGCAGGAACGTCTGAATGTTTGGGTGGCCTACATGAATCTTGAGAATATTCATGGTACGGTGGAGTCTCTTTCGGCAGTGTTTAAGCGAGCGCTGCAACGTGCTCCTGACCAACTTGTCGTGTATGAACGTCTCGCCGACATCTTTTCCGCCACACGCAAGCCAAATCAACTCCTGGCCCTGTGTCGCACCATGGTGTCCAAGTTTCGCAATGAGCAACGCACGTGGGAGCGACTTGGTAAGGTGCTTATAGACCAGAAAAAACGCGATCAGTTGAGGCGCATGGTAAAAGACATGGGCGGTGCTCTACGTCGTGACGCGTATTCTCTGACGGTTGTGCGCCTTGCCGTCCATGAGTACAAGAGTGGCAGTGTTGAGAATGGTCGTGCGTTATTTGAAGGTCTTGTTGTGCGCATGCCGAAGAAGTCGGATGTGTGGTCGGCGTACTTGGATCAGGAAATGGCTCTCCTTGTGCGCCGTGACGAGTCCGCCGCGGTGCCCCTCGTGCGGGCTTTACTTGAACGTGCAGTTGCCACGAACTTCTCAGCAAAGGTGATGCAGCAGTTCCTCACACGTTTCATGTCATTTGAGCGGGCATACGGCTCACCAGCGGATGTTGAAAAGGTCAAGACCCGTGCGAGAAGTTATGTGGAGGCAAAAATCCATGCGTCAGTGGGGGATGGGGCTGACGGCAGCGTCACCGCCGTTCACGTGAGCGCAAAGAATAATAACGGCAATAAAGCCAAAAAGAACAATTCCGGCGTCACTGACGAAACGGATGAGTAGCGCGCAGAGGAAGTGGGAGTGTGGGGCGGCACGGCGAATAGGCGAAAGCAGAACTCTGCTCTCCTTCTTTTGTGTGTCTGTGTGTGTGTACATCTCTCAGACTCTTCCTGTAACAAACGCAGCGATTAATTATGCAGAAAAATGAAGTAGGAGTAAAAAATATATTTGCCTTTTGTTTTTATTATGTTGTTGTTTTGTTTTGAAAGGGAAGACATGTGGTGGAAGAGATGTCTGCGGAGGAGGGACCAGAGCAAAGAGAATGGATCTCCAGATATATATATTTATACGTGCAAGGAAGGAATGGAAGAGAAATATGGGGTATGGCTTCCACTTTTACCGGTGTAAGGAGTGATCCTACACGCCTCTTCTATCATACAAACTGATAAGACACTCATGTCCCTTTTCAGAGTTTAATGAAAGAAACAAATTCAATACGAAGAGCAATGAGGTGGGAATATCTTTTTATTTCTTATATATATATATATATATATATATATCTTTGTGTTTATGTGTGTGGAGGGGGGAAAGGGATTTTTTTTTTTTTTTTTGAGTCTGTTCTCAGTTGTGCTGCACGTCTTTCTCTTTTTTCTCTGCGTGTTGTTAGCGAAAGAGAAGACGAGGCCACAGTGGTGATATTGCAAAAAAAAAGAAAAAAAAAAAAAGTATTTGCGTTATTTTCGCTGGTGTTGTTTTGACGACATAAATACGGTGAGAAACAAAAAAGAAGAGAGAAAGAGAGAGAAAAAAAAAACGGATCTGCTTGTTTCTGCACGGAGGACAGGCCCAAAAACAAAAATTCTAAGGAAGAAACAAGGAGGCAGGTAGGAGACCATCCGTCGAGTGGCTTGCATTGCACAACAAGGGAAGAACGGCATTATTTATTATTATTATTATTATTATTTATTATTAGCAAAAGGGAAAGGAGATGACTGAACACTTTGACTCTGTCAAGTCAATGATTAATAACCTGCGCTCGGAGGATCCGGAGGAACGGCTGACAAGCATGCGCGGCATTCACCTCATTGCCTCCACTCTTGGACCCGAGCGCACTCGTGACGAGTTATTGCCGTACCTTACCGACTATCTGGACGAGAACGAAGTGGTGTTACGGGTTTTTGCCAATGCATTGGGGACGATGCTGCAAGAAGTGGGTGGTGCCGACCATTTGCAGAGCATTTTGACGCCCCTGGAGTTGTTGAGCAGTTTAGATGAAATTACCGTTCGTGACGAAGCTGTAACGTCGCTGCAGACAATTGGTGGGCAGGTATTTCGTGAGACAGGCGAAGCGGCTGCGCAGGCGCAACGTGATTTTCTTGATTTGGTGCATCGACTTGGCAAAGCAACTACGCAATGTCGATCAAGTGCATCGTACCTTATCGCCACTGCCTACCCTCACGTGTCTACAGCAATTAAAGGGCAGTTAATGAGCCTGTTTATTGAACTTTGTAACGATAAAGAAATTATGGTGCGTCGCGCTGCGTGTATTTCGCTAGGAAAACACATGGTACATGTTTTTGGAAATCGAAGTACTGAGTTGATTAACGCGTTGACTGCTTTCTCACAGGACAAATTTGATGCCGTCCGCCTTCAGACG
>NW_001849565.1:197785-208077 GCF_000209065.1 Trypanosoma cruzi
GTTCCATGGGAAATACCCCCGAGGCGAGAGAAATGGCACCCAAACTCGTTCCCGTTGTTGTGGCACTTGCGGGGGATCCGAATTGGCGTATTCGTGAAGTCGTTATATCACAGGTTCCGTTTCTCATCACCTCGTTAGGCAAAAACGCAGAAGATGTGGTGGAGCTCTGTGTGCAGCACCTTGTCGACCGTGTGGCGACTATTCGCGAAGCGGCGGTGCGATCCTGCTGTACGCTGGTGGCGGAGAATGGGACGGCATGGTCACGAGCATCGCTTTTCCCTCGGCTTAGTTCTATGGCGTCCACAAACAACTATCTTCACCGCGTTGCACTCGCACACTTTTATGCATCACTGGCGAGTATCCAAAGCCTGGACTGCGGCACCGCCTCACAACACATTCTTCCCATATTGCGTCTATTTGCTCAAGACAGTGTGCCGAATGTGCGTCTTAACTGTGCCAAGGCACTTTTGGCGCTGAAAAAGGGCAGACGACTGTTAGATAGTGACACTGAGCCGCTTATAAGTCGGTTGCGAAAAGACGCGGATGTTGACGTACGGTTTGTCGCATCAGAAGACTGATTGATTTGAAAATAGATAGAGTCATGAGAAGTAGAAAAAGTGAGGCAAGAATGGAGGATTTGTATGGGCGGATGAGTAATGCGTTGCTCCGTTGGATGGCAAAGTGCGAAGTGACAGGACAGGACAGGAGGAAAGAAGTTGCGGGTCTCATCTGGAAATAGAGAGCAATATTCATTTTGCGTCTGTGCTTCTTTCATTCTTTCTGCTTGTTGTTTTTGTTGTTGAATGAATGAATGAATGAATTACTTACTATTTGTGTATGGCACTACAGCTGCATATATATATATATATATATATATATATATATATATATATATATATATATATATATATATATATATATGTTTACTTGAATGGAAAGGGCCGGATAGTTTTTTTTTTTTTTTTTTTTGATTTCTTGTTTTTGTTTTTTCTCTCTCTCTCTTTCCAGATAGACCGTAGTGCACAGTAGGAGGCATGGGGACAAGAAGAATAAAAAGAAAATTGGAGGTGATGGGAATGGAGAATTGGTAGAAATCATTTCATTATATGGACATGGCTGTAATGTGTGATGAGTTTGTCTGCCACTATACTGTGGGTTTTGCGGAAAATGACTCTACAACGATGACTTCTGGCCGGGAGGGGAAGGCAATCGATTGCCGTTTCTGCCTCGTCTATCATTCTTCATAAGTGGAAGTTTATTTGGTCGTTTGGCATCGCTGTTTTTACGCGCGTACCGCCGTTGCTGTTGCTGCTCGTGTTGGCAGTATGTTATTTGGTGAAAGCCATTTTATCTCACATGTCTTTTTCTTTTTTCTTTGTTTTTGTTTGTTTGTTTTTCTATCCGTGGTTTGATTGTTGCAATGCCATGATGCATGCACTTTTTGGCTGTGACGGTGTCCATCAGTAGGCGAGCACACCTCCCCCCCTGTGTGAGACGATTTTGCACCGGTTTCCTCGTCTCTCTCTCTCTCTCCCTTCTCTCTGTGCAGGGGGTCTTCTCACTCCTCTTTTAGGACTGTGGTGGCTGCAGGAAACGCGTCCCACGTCATGTTGCGCCGGTCATTTTGTCTTATGAATCGCCCCAAAGGCCCGCATGGGTTGCGGCCAGGCAAAGAGTACCGCCTCACCATCCCTTACCGCAGTGAGGTGACCATGCTGCGGTGCGCCAATCACCGTGCCTTCAACTCAAATATTCGCGAGCTTTTTAAAAAGCCCCTTGTGCAGAATAACATCAAGGCGATTCCTCGTGACCTGGGCGAGATACCGCGTAATTACGTCATGAAACTTCTTTTCTTCCCCAACCCATACGGCTTGTAGATCTATGGTCCGTGTGCAAGGAGCACGATGACGTCCCTCTCGACTCCGCAAAGCATCTTCGCCTGGTGCTGAAGATTGCCAAGCTGCAGCGGTGGGTCTACGCAGAGAAGAATCAGACAAACAATTTGTATTATTATTACATTCATCAAAGCCGTGTCCGGGAGGTGCAGGAGATGGTCCGCGCGGATGAGGTACGCAAGAAGGAAAAGGAGTCTCTTGAGGCGGTGGAGGCAGAAAAGTTGCGCCGCGAGGAGGATGAAAATCGTCGAAGGGCATTAGACGATAAAATTTTGGCGTTACAGAGTATTCTCATCTCTAACGTGGCGCAGATTCAACAGTTTGACCCCGCATTCGTGCAGACGAAACCATATGTGACGGAGGGTGGGGCGGTGAACGTGGCGTGGGGATGGCATGGCACGGAAGACGGAGGAGGTGGGGGAAGAAAAGAAGGACAGGAATAGTAGTGGCAACGATACTTGGAGTTTAAAGTTGTGGGATGTGGCTGGATGCTGATTATGGAGGACATGAATTTTTTGTTTTGTGAGTGTGTGCGTGTGTGTTTTTTTTTTTTTTTCCTGTCTTTATCTGCGGCTTCAATCTTTATTTTTCTTCTTATTTTTTTTTTTTGTTTGTTTTATGCCCACTGGCTGTTTGGCGAAGAGAAGAGGAGGAAAAGTGGTGAGGTGTGGGCGGACCCTTACGAGAGGATCCTGCGCCGCGGAGCTCTTGCAGTATTACGCCTGGCGCACACTCCCACAGTTATAGTGTGACTTCCTTTTTTTTTTTTTTTTTCTCCTTCCCCATCCCCCTTTTAACAAAAAACATATCGGCACGCCGTTGCCGTTGGGAGAAGAAAAAAAAAAGCACACAGACAGACAGAGAGTGGGTGTGGGAGTGGGAATAAAAATAACAAGCGGAAAATGGCCGTTGCGCCGAATGTTTTGCCGCCGTTTGCAGCGATTTTACCCGGCCTTCCCCTCGTAACAGAATTCAATTGCCTGGACGGTGTTCGTTGGATTGCACCTTTAGGCAACGCCCCGGAGTCTATCGTGGTCTTTCTCACATCACCAGCGCCTCTTGCGCCCGGCATTTGTCTTGGTATCTATCTTGCCCGCGAGGATGATGGTGCCTTTTTGTATGTGGGTCACCTGTCAAATATGCGGCCTAGCACTATCTTGCGTGTGCCGCCGGTATTATTGAACGTCGACTTCCCGGTGCGGCTGTTGATTGGTATCAGCCAAGAGAAGGAGGAAGATGTGGCGAACCTGGGCGCAACGCAGGAGCAGCCGCTGCAGCAAGAACAAGCAGCGACAAGGCTGGCAATGGCAGAGCGTATTGTGGAAGATTTATTTAATTTTGTCATGTCATACGGCCGGGTTTTGTCTGCGGATCCAACGGACGCGCAGTCGGAAGAAACAGTGTATCTCCCCGCCTCCTTTGTGAGCCGCTGGCGGGAGCGTGTGTTGA
Organism: Trypanosoma cruzi; assembly: GCF_000209065.1. Classification (NCBI taxonomy): domain Eukaryota; phylum Euglenozoa; class Kinetoplastea; order Trypanosomatida; family Trypanosomatidae; genus Trypanosoma; species Trypanosoma cruzi. The sequence continues at coordinate 201,130 of NW_001849565.1, forward strand.
CGAAGATGCGAAAAGACGCATCCTTCTGGAACTGAGTGGCAGGCATTTCCTACAATTCATTTCCGCTCGTTGCTCTTCTTTGTCGCTTCGCGCTTCTTTGGCGTCTCTTTTTTACTTTCTCACTCTCTCTTTTTTTTGGGGGGGGGCGGGGAAGTGGTGAAACACCATAAGAAGAAGAAAATCCCGGGAATTTTTGCTGCTCGTTGTACGGATGCATAGATCGTGTGAGAGATGGCATAATGTGCAACACATACATTTTATGTCCCTCGCTGCTTCTGTTTGGTTGTGTCCGCTCTCTTCTTGACTGCAGGTATTACGGGATGAGAAGGTGTGGTTGAGAGAGCGTGGACGAGGGAGAAAGAGAGAGAGAGAGAGAAAAAGAAAAAAAAAAGAGAGGGAAAGCGAAGTAAATGAGGATGCGTCACACGGGCTCAAGAAACATTTGTTATTTAATATTGTATTTTATTTATTTATTTTTTTCTTTTCTTTATTCTGATTTTTTGTCATCCGCCCCCTACCATGACTCGTCTTTCCTTCTCCTTGTACACATGACAAGGAGATGCGGAGACATACGTGTAAATGTGCGTATATAATATGTATGTATAAATGTAATTTACTTGATTGCTGAGAATTTAACCGGTTTTTGTTTCTTCTCTTCTGTTTTTTTTTTTTTTTTCTTGTTTTTGTTGTTGTTGTGCGGCGGGTCGAGGAAGGGGAAAGTGTCCCCAAACACACACATACACACACACAGGCACAGGCACAGAAACACACAGATACAGACAGATAGAAAGAGGGTTATTGTTGTTTTTCTTTTTTTTTTTTTTTTCTCTTTTTGTTGAGTGCTATTTGTTTTTTTGTTTTGTTTTTTTATTTGCTGCGGTTTTATCTCTGTTTTTGCTTCTGTTTTTCGTTGTTGGTTGTGTCGCTCAACAGGGAACGAAAAGGAACGAAAGAAAGAAAAAAAGAAAAAAAAAAACCCCGAGTTGAGGAGGGGCAACACACCGAACCCAAAAGAGGGAGAAGAGAAGAGAAGAGAAGGGAGGGGAGGGGAGAACGAAATACACTCAGCAGTCCAACAGCAGGAGCCGAAAGGGGAGGAGGGGGGAAAAAAGAAAAAGCGGTGGTGGTTGTGGCGGCAGGCGGCAGGCGGCACGCACAGTCAAATCCAATAAAATTTAAAAATATATATATTTGAACTTTTAAGAAAGAGGGAAAGGGGGGTGGGGGTGGGGGGGGAAACACCGAAAAAAAAAATAAAATAAAATAAAATTGGAGAGAGAGGAAACAACACTAACGGAGACGCAAGTGTTTTTCTTTCGAAGCAACAGGCAGGCGAGGGGAAACACACACACGAGGGTGAGGGATACGGCGAGAGAAGATAACTTTTTGTTTTTAAAAAAGGAGGGACCGACCGTTGCAAGGAGTGGGTCACTGGCGAGGTTTTGCTGAAGGGGGGAACGAAGCCAACAAAAACTCACAGCAGCGGATCTCACAAAATATTAAAAAAAAAAAGGAAAGGAAAGGCAAGGGGGGGTGAGGTGGCATAACTTGAGGACTCTCTCATACGTACACACACACACAAATTGCACAGGGACACGAGAGGAAGAAGACACAGCGCCTATCGGTTTAGTGAAACGGGGAGGGAGAGAAGCCTTTGGACTTCATTGTGAATATTATTTTTTTTTTTTTTTGTGGGGTGCGGGACAGTGTGTGTGTATTCTCTCGTCCTTGTGGTGCAAAGCCATTTAGAGCGAGAACATGGGCGCTTTCCCGTCGCACGACACTCCAGAGTTGTTTTATACGACGTTTGTGCCTCGGCCCTCCACGGAGACCCAAGTTGAGGTCTGCCTCGTGCCTCTGCTGCCGCGTTTCTTCAATGACACGCACAAGAAGGCCAAGCGGAAACTAAACGACATTCTGTCGCGCAGGGGGACCGACCCACCCCCAGCAGCAGCGGCACCGTCAGGGACGACGACACCCGGAAGTGCGACGGCGAGCGCAAATTCGAGGCGTGCAGAGACAACGAGCGGGGGTCCTATTGTGGACTGCATCATTGCCTTCAACGATCCATTTTTTCTCGTCAAGGTGAAGGACGCCATCATAAGCAGTGATGCCTTGCTTGAGGATAAGCCGCGTATAAAGAAGAAGTTAACCACACCAGATTTGCCATCAGCGTCAGCAGCGGGCTCAGCAACGGAAATGAATGCCCCTCATCACTATCAACAGCAAGCCAGTCAGCAATCCACATCGCACTCTTGTCCAGTTCCACTGTTGCGTCCAGTGCCGTTTGCTGTTTGTATATTGGACCCCATCAACCCTAGTAATGAGTCTTCGTCAGCCACTTCAAAATCGCATTCACATTTGAACCGGGCACAACAAACCCTTGCGGCGAATAGCGGCAATGTATTAATTATCAAGGGACATCGTCTGCAAATTGTGGGGTTTATCTCATGTTGCTTGGGTCGTCCAGTGCATCTTATTAACCCTGCCACCTTTACCAAGACGCAGGCTCTTGGTGGCGGAGGCACTAGCGTGTACTCCTCACATACAGGTATAGGGGATAGTAAAAAACCATCTATTCCTGTGGTGTTAGATGTTATATTTGACGACGTTGAGGCACATGGGTACCTTACAGAGTCCGTTGTGCTTCTAGCTTCCTTAGCGTTTCGAAAACAATTTGTGAATAGTTCTGCCCTTTATTATCCTGCTGAGGATAGAGATGTGGAGGCCTCCTTTGACTATTATATGGAACGTTTACAACTACGCATTGTACTGCAGCATAATAATTACCGGGAGTTACGTATGTTTTACTCCCAATATGCTCTGTTAGACATGATCAAAGAACTCCGTATGCACGAAACCGCGCCTCCACATTTTTCCATGTATGAAAATCACCTCGGAGAGTACGGTTTGGAAGTGACGTTCAGCAACAAGTTTTTAGGATTGTGGCTACGATATGTGGAGAACAAAATGCGGGTGGATTCTGTTAAGGGTCAACACATCCGCTGCAATACCATTGATTTTCTACAAGAACGTCAACGATTAATGCAGGAACGGCATGACAGTGGGGCGTTTTTGGAGGAGGAGGAAGAAGATGAACGTCTGTATGGTGGCTCATTGCTTGCATCTACACTTAAACAATGGCTTTTGAAGGGGTCTCAATCGGTCTTGCAACAACAAGCTCAACTCGCTGCCGCCCAACAAATGATGATGTATCCGCCTACATCCGGTACCGCTACAACTGCTGCGAATTTTTGGTCGCATATGCCTACGATGTTTATGGGGGCGCCTCCCGGATGGCCAACAAACGTTATGCCGTTTAATGCCGCGGCAACGCCAATTCCACTCATGCCAGGTCGGCAGCAGCAGCAGCAGCAGCAATTTATGTTCCCCGGAAGCCGACCGCAGTTGCAATACGCCTCGCCACAGACGACTCTTCCAGGCGCCTCTCCCTTTTCTTCGCCTCCCGGTCTGCACGTTCTCTCTCCTGCAACTTCATCTTACGGTGTGGCGGCTGCGCCTGGTGTGCCACCGCAGCAGATTTTATATGTCTTGCCTGGTGGTCCAATTGCTCAGTCATCCGCGATGCCACATGCCCCGACCGCAACCGCCGCCTACCCACCTGGCGCCGCCCCGCCAATGTACTTCGCACAGCCTCCCACGTATGGAGTTCCTTATAGTTCATACATGTTCTCCCAGCCGCCAGCAACAGCCCCAGCACCACCGGAATAAGAAAGAACTACATTGGAAGTGATGCCCATTATTAAAATGGCGATGCTGCCGTGGTCGGCGTTTGCATGGGCAATGCAATGATCACCGTGAGCCCAGAATGTGTATGCAAGAAGGGGAATTACGAAAGCGAGGGCAGAGACGTCAATGAATCGAGCATGAGAGCTTGCCTGGAAGAGAACTGTGTTTCTGCCTTGGGTATTTCTGCATCCCTCGCTTTCTCTTCCTCTGTGTCTGCATATATATAAATATGTGTGTGTGCGTCTGTGTATTTGCAGCCTTTCACCCAAACACACATACACACACCAGAAGAAAAAAAAAAAAGGAGGGGAGGAGAAACACGCCAGCAAACGCACACACACACATAGAGAGAGAGAGAGAGAGAGAAACGTGCCCCTACATATATCCACATGTATATTTATATATATTTATATTTATGTGTGTGTGTGTGTGTATGCAAGCCAAGAGGGTGTAGTTGCACGGGTGCCTGTTTCATGCATTTTTAGAGCGGTGGCGTGTGGAGTTTTTTTTTTTTTTTTTTTTTCGTGTATGTGCGGGTTTGGGTGAAATTTTCTTGCGGAAGGAGGAATGGACTCAAAACGGAGGAAACAAAAATAATAATAATAAAAGAAATTTTGTATAAAAAAAAAAAAAAAAGGAACCGAAACGAAAAACGGAAAGAAAAAAAGAAAAGAAAAAAAAAGTCTTTGAAGTGCACGGAGACATTTTTGCATTGCCGTTGAATAATAAAAATAAAAATAAAAATTAAATAAATAAATAAATAAGAAACAAAAATTTCAGAAGGAAAAGAAGTGAAGACGAAAATAAAACAAAATTAAAAGAAAATTAAAAAAAAAAAATAAAAAATAAAAAAAAGGGAAAAACAAAAGGGGGGATGGGGGTGGGTGAAACGGGCTTTCATAAGCCACAGCGCCTACAACAACAACAACAACATAATATAATATAATGTTACATGTATGTATATATATATATAGAGAGAGAGAGAGGGAGAAAGGGAAGGAAGCAGAGAGGGAGAGGGAGAAAAGACGAATTTACATTTTTTTTTGTTTTTGTTTGTTTGTTTTGTTGTTGTTGTTGTTGTTGTTTTTATGCAAAAAAAAAAAAAAAAAGAAAACACATGCAAACACAAGAAGGAATAATAATAATAATAATAATAAATAATGGAAAAAAAAAAAAAGGTGTTTTTATTTGTGGTGATGTTGGTTTTTTTGTTTGTTCGCTTTTGATCAACATTTTGTGTCGCCACCGTCATGCCTGCTTCCTTCACTTCCTTCTTCACTCCTCATCTCGTCCACACACACACACACACACGCACCGAAGGAGAGAAAGGGGGCACAAGAGGGAATTTGGGGGGGTGGGAAATGAAATTGCATAGGTTGATTTTTGTTAGTTTGTTTGATTATTTTATCTGTTATTATTTAATGAATTAAAATTAATGTTTGGTTTATTTTCTCTCTCTCTCTCTTTTTACGACTCATTTTTGAGAGCGCCTTGAGTACTTTGTGTTGGGTGGAGAAAGTTTGGGGAAGAGGGGGGCAGCGGCATGTATGTATACATACATGTATCCATTGAGTGGGTAAAAACGAAAACAAAAACGGGAAGATGACGACTGCGGTGAAGGCAGGAGGAAGGCGGTGTAAGTGGCAAATGGACCCCGTCTCCTTCTTCTCCTCCTTTTTTTTCTTCTTCCTTTTTTTTTTTTTTTTTTTTTTTTTGTATGCTCTCTCTCTCTGCCACAACCTGCTCTTCTTTTATAAATCCACTTTCCCCTCCTTCCTTACTTCCCTCCCCTAACCCCTTTCATATTTTCTTGTTATTATTATTTACAATAAATGGAGTGTGCGGCTATTTGTACGGGTGGGACCGAATTTTATCTTCCCCCCTTCCATATGTTCTTTTTTGTTTTTGTTTTTGTTTTTGTTTTTTTTGTTTGGTGGTGCTTTGTGCTGGATGTCTGCATTTGTTTATATATCTACATATATATATGCATTTGCCTTTGCTTTCTCTGCCGTGTCTCTCTTTTTCTTTTTTTATTTATTTTATTTATTTTATTTATTTATTTGTTGTTGTTTGTTTGTTTGTTTTCTTCATTTGTACTTCTTTTGGCGAATGTAACGACAATTTTTCTATGGATTTCTTTTTATTTCTTTCTTTGTTTGTTGTTGTTGTTTTCTTCTCTTCTCTCTCGCTGTCTGTTTACCTCCGTTACATTACATGTCGCCTTCTCCTCCTCCCAATCCTTTTTTTTATGCATTTATGATTGATGCGATGTTTCCACTTGTTGTGTCTCGCACACTTCCCCTCCCTCCCCCTCTCTCTCTCTCTTGCCTTCTTTTGCCTTTTTTTTTTAATCTTTTGGCAGGGACAGGCAAAGCGTAGACTATTCTTTTTTTTTTTTTTTCTGTAGCCAAAAGGGAAAAAAGGAAAGGGCAAAGACGAGGAAGCATCCACCAGTGTTATTATCAGCATGGGCGGGGTTCCCTCTCGCGATGCGTGTCCGACTTTTTTCTCTCTTCGCTATGGGTCGCATGAAATCGCACTGATTCCTTTACTTCGTCGTTACTTTTGTAATGAAAACAAGGAATTGCGGAAGCAGTTTGTTCGTATGCGTAATGATCCAAGTGTGCGCTACAATTTCATGCGTAGTCCAAAGTATAACATGAAGGAACTACCACCAGCGTCGTATACAGAGAAGGATCTTGACACATTTCTTGAAGTTATTGAGGAAACTCTTTATGATTCTTTACAGGAAATGGTCGAAGATGAGGATGCCCCACTGCGTCCTGTGCCTTGTGCTGTTTGTTTTGTCTATGTGAATGGTCGAGAGGGGACAGACTGTTTCTTATTCTATGGTCGGCGCATAAATGTTATTGGGCAGTTTGGTTGTCACCGGTACGAAGATAAAAAGGACGACGAACCGTGTCTTTACCTACAAAAAGCCATTTTAAAGGCTGCGGGAGATCGTACATTGGAGAGAGTGGTTACGCTTGCCGCGATGACACTCAAGGAGGAATTTTTTCGAGCGGTTACGACAGTTAACAGGGAAGCGAATGCGAGGGAGATGTTTTTACGCCGTATTTCCCGTTTGCCTCTCGTCAGCAGCACGTTTTGGAATAGCTACCCGGTGCTGAAATTCCTGTACGACACCGCCGCCTGGTCTTGGAGCGTGGGCAATGTGCAGGAGCACAATGATGCCCC
>NW_001849565.1:208177-216698 GCF_000209065.1 Trypanosoma cruzi
CCCCAACGGAAGACCTGAGCGTCTGGAGTGCAGAGCAAGAATGCAGCCATGATGGAAAAATATACCGGATCTTTGACTCCCCTCTCTGCGGTCCGTTTCTCACGACTGTAAAGGTGAAGCGGGATAAAAAAAATGGGACGACCAGTGGTGCTGAAGGCAACAGATCCAATCAGACATTGGACCCGTTATTGAATATCGCTGAGGAGCCTAAAAAAAGAGACGATATTCCCCCAGCCAGCCGAGTACGTGTGGGTGGGGCATCGCAACCGCACGCCACACGACCGCCACCCGAGTATGAGGAAGCTGTCAACTCCATGATGCCGTCGCCATTTTTACCCTCGGGACCATCGACAATCTGTCCTGTAAGCCTGCCTGCCACTGTGCTGCCCCATGGAAACGTTTCTATTACGGCCCCACAAAATTCCTCTGTTATGATGCTTCCACAGTCGCTTAATCCTGCCTCAAGCTCCTTTTCTCTTCCCGCAAGCTCAGCGTCTGTAGGTCCAACTTTTATTCCTCTTTATTCAGAGGCACCCAAACCGGCGTCTCTTCCAATGCAATCATTTGGAATACCGTATGTTGTTCTCGCCCCGTCAGGCCCTGCAGTACCGCAGCAGAATATCGTACCCCTGAACTCAGGTGCCAGTACCACAACTACTACCACAACCCCCAACTTGACCACCATGGAAAGCAGCAAAAATGATGGTGTCAGTGGAAATGCTGGAAATATTACCACCGAAAACGGAGCTACATCGACGCTTTTTTCACCCATTCCTTCAACTCCTTTTGTCCCGACTGGGGCAACTTTCACCGGTGTTCTTAACGGACCAATGGGGTTACAGTCACGATCCGTGCAGCCAATAGGGAATTATGTTCTGCTGCCGGATGGGAACATTGGGGTATTGAATTCCGTACCCGTGACACCAATTAATTACTGGAACACTTGAAGAACAGGAACTGAGGAGAGACGTGTTTCTCTTCCTTCGGCACTCCATTCCTTTTTTCTTTCTTTCTTTTCTTCTTTTTTTCTTTTTTTTTTGCTTTTTTTTTTTTTTTTTTTTTTTTTTGCTTGTGATTTTTGCTCTTCCTTTTTTTTTTTTTTTTTTTTTTTCTTGCCCTTTCCGTTTTGCTTTTTTGTTGTTTTTGTTGTTGTTTGGGGGGGGGTGTTCCTTTTCTTTTTTGCTGATGGTTTTTTTTTTGTTTTTTTGTTTTATCATCCTGCTGTAGTTTTGTTTCCTTTTGTTTCTTGACTTTTGTGTCGGTGCATGTATCATCTGTCTGTCTGTGTGTGTGTGTGTCTTTTGTTGTTCCTGGTGAATACCCGCCTGCCTGCCTGGCTGCCTGTCTGGCTGGCTGTCTGGCTGGCTGGCTGTTCGTCAGCCGTTCTGGTCGTCTGGCAGGCCGGATTCTTCTTTTTTTAATTAATTGGGGTGGTGGTGGTGGTCGCCTCGGAGAAGAAATTTGGATATTAAAAAAAAAAAAAAAGAAGGAATAAAAGAACGAAAAAAAAAAAAAGGAGGTGATGGGAGGAGTAGAAAGAGGGAGAAGGGAGGAACAAAAGAGAACTTTTTTAAAAAAGGCAAAAAAAGAGAAAAAAAAAAAACATTTTTATATATTTATATTTATATATAAATTCTTCCTTAAAACACACAAAAAAAAAAAGAAAAAAAAAATTATTTTCCGCATGCGTTTTTGTTTGTATTCATTTATGTTTTTGTTTGGGTTGTTTGAGGGTGTGGGTGTGGCGCAACATTACTCTCCTCCCTCTCCTCCCCTCTCCTCCCCTCTCCTCCCCTCTCCCTTTCTGTATGATCCAAAGGAAAACGAAGCAAGAAGAATAAAACGAAAGAAAAAAAAAAAAATGTCTTTTTCTTCCTTCCTTCTTTTTTTTTTTTTTTTTTTCGTTTTTCCCCTTTGCCTATTACCTTTACATGTGTATATGCATATACGTATATATATATATATATATATATGTATGTATGTATGTACTTATATATGATCTAAAGAAGTAAGTGCAAATAAAGAAACATACAAACAAACACGCACAAGAAGAAGAAGAAGAAGAAAAAGAAAGAAAAAAAAGAAAAATGGTATGAGGATGAGTCATGTAATCACAAGGCCATTGTGTTGTTTTACCCACTAAAAACGCCACTTATTCGCATGATTTGGGTTGTATGTATACATTATACATACGTACATACATATTTATCTTTTTGTTTGTTTGTTTGTTTGTTTGTTTCCCCGCTCCCTCTTCCTCCCTCCTTTTCTCTCTCTCTCTCTCTCTCTCTCTCCGGATGACGTTGTAAATAATAGGCAAAAGGGAGTTGGAAAGAAGAAGAAGAAAAAAGAAAAAAAAAAAAACGGCCTTCCTCCCCCTCCTAATCTCAATCACATCACCATGTCTCAAGCAAGTCATGTGTGTGTATGTGTTTGTGGTTTTGCTTGGGTGGTTCTTTGTGTGTGTTTGTGCCGAAGGGTAAAGAGATGGACGGAGTAAATGCAACATGTTCTTTTTTTTTTCTTTATTATTATTTTGTTTTTTTTGTTTTTTGTTTTTTTTTTTTTTTTATTATTGTCACTTACACTGCTTTTTGCTGCTTTTTGTTACATAAATATATACATATATACATACATATATATATACTGGTTTAGAAAATCGTGGAAAACGGAATATACATGACATGACATGACGTTTACATACATATGTATATTTATATATATTTATATATATAATGCCACCAGATGAGGATAAATAAATGAGGAAGCGAGGAAGAAAGGAAGAAGAGGAGAAAACCCCCCTTTTGTTTATTTATATATTTATATATTGTGGATTTTGTTTTTGGGTAACTTTTGTTTTTGGGTAACTTTTGTTTGGTTTGCCGTTGTTTGTTGTTGTTCTCTTTTTTTTGTAAAACGGCGTTTTGGAAAGGGGCAGCGCAGGTGCAAATTTGTTTTTTTTTTTTGTTTGTTTGTTTGTTTGTTTTTGTTTTTTGTTTTTTTATTCCACCCGCCCCGCTGCGGCCGCCACTCCGCGCGAGTGGGAAGAGTCCCGGTGGTTGTGGGGGGAGAACGAGGAGAAGGATAAGAAGGAGGAGTCATTAAAAAAAAAAAAAAAAAAAAAAAAAAGAAAAGAAAAGAAAAAAGGAAGAGGTGGCTGCCCATCTTTGAGTTTTACAGCGAGTCCTGTCATCATTGAATTAATGTGCGGATTTTTATTTGTGGATGCATTTGAGCGTTTGGATGCATTTTCCCGCCGCCCACACCCACTCACTCACGTACGCAGGGGTGTTTGTGTGTTTGGTCGGTGTTGGGGGAGGGAGAAGGAGACGAGGGGAAAAAAGAAAAAAGAAAAAAGAAGAAGAGGGAGCGGAGCGGAGCGGAGGGGCCGACGGGCGGTTCACCGAAGATAGCGAGCGACAAAAGAGAGAAAATGATAGAAACGAAAAAAAAAAGGAAAAAAGAAGAAGGGAAAAGAAGGAACCCGCGCCATGTGTTCTCTACGTGTTGAAGAGGGAGAAGGGGAGGGCAGGTGCCATGCACATGAAATGTGTGCGGCCGTCAGTGGCCCACCTGCCTTCCTTCACCCCCCGTCTCTGACCGTTGTTGTTGCTGTTGTTGTTGTTTGTTTGTTTGCACCACCTCCTCCTCCTCCTCCTCCCACTCCTCCCTTCCTCTCTTTTTTTTTTCCTTTTCTTTTCTTTTTTTTCCTTTTTTTTTTTTTTTTTTCCTTCATTTCTTCCCTTTCCAGTTAATTCCTTTCTTCTGACGCATCTGACATTCCTTTTGTTTTTGTTGTTGTGTTTGTGATTCGGATGGGGCTGGTGTATGCCCGCCTGATCCCACACACTCAGACACACACACACACACACACAAATACGCCTGCGAGGGATCACACACCCTCCCTCTCCCTCTCTCTCTCTATCCCTTCTCTCTCTGTGTGCTTGTGTGCTTGTGTGCTGTACGCCTCCTCACTTCATGTTGTTGTTGTTTTGTCATTTTTGTTCTTTGGACGCATAGTAGGAGGTGGGTGGAGGGTAGGAGGGAAAAGGTGCAACCGAGTGTTTTCTCCGCATGTCAATGCCGCCGCGTTTCCCATTTTTTGTGGATGGAGAGGGGGGGGGGAGGGGTGAAATGGGCGCCCGTTGAGAAGAGAAACAAAAAATAATAATAATAAAAAAGAAGAAAAAAAGAAAAATAAAAAAATGAATGGAGGGCGATGAAAAAAAAGGAGGAGAAGGAGAAGGAGGAGGAGGAGTAGGAGGGAAAAGAAGGGCAATTGCGTGAGGAAAACCGTTAAAAACCATCCAAGAAATGTATATCCATATGTATTGTATTGTACGCCAAAGAAGCCCGTGAAAAAAAAAAAAAAAAAAGGAGGCATAAAAAAAAAAAACACGGTTTTTTTTCTTTTCGTTTTTGTTTTTGTAGAGCCGTTCCTGCATAATAAATGAAGACTACATCGACACCACTAACCCAAATAAGGGAGCACGAGGGGTCCAATCCTTTAGGACGCATTTCCTTTTCTCATCCCCCTTTTTATTTGTTGTTTTGTTTTTGGATGGATGGAGACATCTTTTTTTTTTTTCTTTTTTTTTTTTTTTAAAGTAAAAAATGATGGAATTTATGGACTTAATGTGCTGAAACCAGGGCGATTGAGAGGTTTTGCGTCAATGTGCCTCCTTACAATAAATAAATAAATAAAAAAGCGTGTGTGTGTGCGTGTGTGTGTGGGAGAAAAAAAAAAAAGAGAGAGCGAGAGAGAGCGATCATGTCACTATGCATGTTTCTACAGAAGGAAAGAGAAAACAACAACAACAACAAAAACAACAAAACAGTGACTGACACATAAACTCAAAATTTTTATACTCAATTAAATGTATTTCGTGCAATCCATGCATCTGCTTTTGGTGTGACTTGCGTATTTTCATTTTTTTTGTTTGTTGTTTCCCTCTTCTGCAAGAGGGGAGGAAAGGGGAGTGCAAATGAAAACCCAAAAAAAAAAAAAAAAAAAGAAATATATAAATATATATATGCCTGCTCCCTACTCCCTACTCCCCCCACCACATACACACACACACACACGAATTGCTTCCATGTAACCATTTCCTCTCTTTCATGCTCAATGGCGCCTTCAATGGTGATTTATTCATGCCATACACACACACACGTATACATATATATATATATATATATATATATATATGTATATATGTATATGTATGGCTTTCTTTACTTCTTTCTTTTTGTTTGTAGACGTTTATGTACGGGGCTTTCTTTTTTTTGTTTGTTTTTCCGTGTTGTCTACTGAATTTCTTGTATAAAGATATATTCTTGTTTGTTTGTGCTTGTGTTCTTTTCTTTTTTTTTTTTTTTTTTCTTTTCTTTTCTTTTCTTTCCAGTGGCTGTTAAATTTTTGTATGGGAGAGACGTTTGCACCCAAACGCAGCCTGTCCAAAGTACTTTTTATTTAAAAATGGTGGCCGTGTTTTTGTTCCTTTTTTTTTTTTTTTTTTTTTTTTTTCTTGAAAAGGCAGGCGGGCAGGAGGGTCTTTTAATTTTATTTTTTCTTTTTGTGTGTGTTTTTTGCCTCCATGACTTCTCATGTCCCCGTGTGTGTGTGTGTGTTTCTTTTATTATTTTTATTACTGTTTTGCCTTCTTTATTTCTTTCTTTCTTTCTTATTTGTGTTTGTGTTTGTCCCAATGAAGGAAGGAAAGGGAAAAAAAAAAATAAAAACAGAACAGAACAAAACAAAAAGGGAATTAAAGAAAGAAAGAAAGGGAGAGTGGGAACAAAACAGAAGGGAAAGAAAGAAAAAAAAAAAAAAAAAGAGGGGTGGGGGAAGAGAAATTTTTTAAAAAAAAACAACACACACACACACACAGACAGACAGAAGGAGAGAAGTTCTGCTCTGCCCTGCGTCTGTGTTGTGTGTGTTGACATCCGAGAGCAGTACGACCGGCCCACTCCCTGCATACATAACACATACGTCTGCACATATTACATATATATATATATATATATATATTCATCTATACGGCTTGCTCTGTCCGCGACTGTGCCTGAGGTGGTGCGTGAGCGACGACGGAAAACAACAAAATAATAAAAACAAAAGCAAAGAAAAGAAAAAAGAAAACAGGAGGAAGAAATATATATATATAAGGGAAAGAAGGGAAAGAAAAGACAGGAAGGAAGGAAGGAAGGAAGGAGAGTGCGAGTGAGACAGACAGACAGAGGCAGAGAGAGAGAGAGAGAGAGAGGGAAGGAGGACAAGCCGACTGGACCAGCAGCGGTGTCGTCGCCGGGCCTACTCGGGATTTATTTAACAGAAGAGGAAAAAAAGGGAAAAACACCCACATCCACCAGATAGGGGGGGAGGAACACGAAAGAAGAGAGTTAACCATACACGCACACACGGGAAAACAAAACCAAAACCCAAAGGAAAGATTTTTAAAAAAAGAAGCTCAAAAAATATATAAAAATCAAAACACACACACACAAGATCGCGGTATCTGTCAACAACAACATTAAAGGAGAAGGAAAATAACAAGAAGAGAAGGAAAGAAAGAAAAAAAAAACAAAAGGGGGAGGCGGACGCGCAACTGAGCGAGTCCGTGAGGAAAGTACAGAGAAGTGTTGGTGGTGGACTTACATCACTGAGCATCGACTGGCGTGTGTGGCGTTTGTGTGTGGTACCGAGAAGAACCGAGGAAAGGAGACACAAAAGGAAGGAACAGAGGCGGCAAAAGAGCACGTGTGGAGCATCCGTCAAGCAGTTTGCGATTTCCAAAAGAACAAAAGAGGGGAGAGAGAGAGAGAGAGAGTGGGGACAAACAAACAAAGGAAGGGAAAGGAAACCAGATTGTGTGGGTGTGAGTGTGAGTGTACGTCTTTCTGTGGAGGAAGGTAAGGCCAAGTAAAAGAATACAGACAATCGCAATCGGTTGGGAAGAGAGAAGAAAAGAGAGAGAGAGAGAGAGGGGAGCGCTTATCAAAAAAAAATAAAAAATAATAAAAGGGAAAAATGGGAGCTGCACCGTCTCGTGAGTCGACGACGCTTTACTCGTACTTTAGAGGGACATATGAGATTGGTCTGATCCCCCTGACAAAGGCCTTCTTTGGTCTTCCAGGGGATGCCCACAGTCACATCACAAACAAAACGGAAGAAGGAGAGGAAGAAGAAGACGTGGGGATTGGCCTTCGCTGCAAGCAGGAGCCTCATGTCTCTCAGACAACATCGACAGCGGCTCATCTCAGCAGTACAATGGAGCTACGGCGACAATTTGTCATTATGCGTAGCGATCCGGCCATTTTATACGCCAACGCACGTGGGAAAGTCTCTGCATCGTGGCCAGAACTTCTTTCGGATGCCTTTACTGAGGAAGATCTGGACGCCTTCCTGGATAAGGTTGAGGAACGGATATACAACACTGATGCGGAGATGTTTGCCGACACTAAAAGTGCTCTCATCCCTCTCCCATGTGCCCTTTGCCTCGTTTGTAAGGATGGACAGGAACGGTCTGGGAGTTTCTTTTGGCGTGGACGTAGCATTGTTGTCATTGGGTACTTTGCCTGCCTTCCAGAGGACCTCCGCAGCGCGTTTAAGGTGGCAAAAGGAAACCCGCCAGAGGGAAAAAAAGGAACAACGGGCACCGACAATGACGCCAAGCACACTCTTTCTTCCACCTCCCAAGTATCACTCTTCTTAAATGCCGGTGTGCTTGCCTCTGCTGGTGACCGCACACTTGAACGTGTCCTTCTCCTGGCTGCAGTCATGTTGCGAAATCAGTATCTGGACTCCTTTTTTCATGTCTTTGCTCCAACACCGTTTCCCTCTTCCTATACCGGGGACGTATTTCAGAATATTTTCAACACTGAATTTGATGCACCTCCATTCTTTCCACACGATGGAATGTTCCTTGACACTGCAGCTCGCGGTAAGAATGCTACTGCGCAACAGACCAGAGAAGAAGCCTTAAAGACTCTGGAACGTCGACTACAAAACATTACTGTGTACGTGGAGACGGCTGTGGATAATTATTCCTCGCTAAAGTCTTTGACGGAGAATGCTGCCTTCTTGCAATGCCAAACGAATTTGAGACCAGGCTTATGTTTTATGGACTTGCCACAAGTTGTGCTTGATGGATTTGAGTCCGCGGGAATAACTGAAGAAAATACTGAAAAAACCGCCGATGGAGAACAGGAAGAGGCAAAATTACATTCTGCCCGAGCGTCGCTCGATGATACAACCACGGCGGTGGAAAACACGAAACAAGATGGGGAAACGAGTAAAGTTGGGATCCATCAGGAGACATTGGAAAAAGCAAAATTTCCGGAAACGGATGAGAAGGCATCAACAAAAAATTCTGCATCTGTAGAGCTGGTTCGGGTTTGTTTTACGCCGGAGTATGTGGTGAAGGCCACCATGTGGGCATCCGGTCTTCTTAGTTCACCCACCGAAACTGTTGGTGGAAGCTGGGTACAGTACAAGCTGAAAAATGAAAGTGATGAACTTCGACAG
>NW_001849565.1:216798-218499 GCF_000209065.1 Trypanosoma cruzi
GAGGGGGATTGCGAGCGTTGAAAAGGGCACAGATGAAGACTTCTTCGTCATCGTTGTGTTTTTTTTTTTTTTTTTTTTATTGTTATTTTTATTGAATGATGAGTTTACCGCTCTCATGCACTTAATCCACCTTTTCCCCCTCCCCTTCCTTTTTTCTTCACCCCCTCCACACACACACACACACACTTCTTTTTTGTTATTTTTATTTATTCATTCTTTTTTTTTTTTTTTTTATTGCCGCACAATACATGACACAATCCTTTCAAGAGGAGAGAGAGAAGAGAGAAAATAAAAAGAAATAAAAATAAAAAAAAAAAAAGAGGAACAGACGCACGGAATTTTTGAGAGGGGAAAAAAGCAAAGGGAAGGAAGGAAAGAAAGAGGGAGCAGAAACGGGGAGGTTTTTGTTTTTGTTTTTGTTTTTTTTATTTTATTTATTTGAATTTCCACGCCTCCTTCGCTTCCTCTTCTCACACACACACACACACTTTCTCTCTCTCTCTCTCTCCGCCCTCCACACCCCCTCATCTCCTTTTTTCTTTCACCCCTCTGTCCCCTCCCCATTCCCCTTCCCCCTCCATCGACATTATTTCAGTGCATCGTTTGGTTTTTTTGTTGTTGTTGTTGTTTTTTTGTTATGTTTTTTTTTTTTTATTTCTTGTTGTTGTTGTTGTTGTTTTCATACGCTGCCATTGATATCAATGAAGCAAAAGACACGTACACACACACACACACACACACATACCGTACGATACGATACATGTGAATAGGAACAACAGACGGTTTTGAATATTCCGCAAAGAAGGAGGAGGATGAATAGAAATGTGTATTATTTTGTTTGTTTGGTTGTTGTTGTTTTTGTTTGTTTTTGTTTTTCTCCTCCTCCTCCGTCTTTCATTCAATTGAAGAGGTACGGTTGAAGGTGATAAATAGAGCAACGATAAGTGTGCAATATAAACCAGCAAGAAAGAAAAAGAAAAAAAAAGACAAAGAGAGAGACAGAGAAGTGTTTTGCGAAGCGAACGGGTGCAAGTTGTGAGGTGGTGGCACTACGGCCATTGACTGAACGTGATTTTGAAGGAAAATAAACAAAATAATAATCAAAAAGAAAAAAAAAAAGATAATAAAATATATATATATATATATGCATTTTGAGGAAATGTCATTTAAAAAAAAAAAAAAACTATTTATTTATTTATTTATTTATTTAAAGAAATGAAAAGAAGGAAATTCTTTTGTTTTTTGTTGCTTTTCTTTGCTTTAGTTTGCTTTTTTTTTTTTTTTTTCTTTTTTTACTGTCCTTCTCTCTTTTTCTCTCTCTTCTATGCGTGTGTGTTTGCCTGCGTGTGTAGGGGTAGGGAAGCGAAAGGAAGGGAAGGGAAGGGGGATGGTGGGAGGAGGAGGTGTTTCCTGCGAGAGGGGGTTTTCGTTTGTTTTTTTGTTTTTTGTTTTTTGTTGTTTTGAGGGACGTCGGGTTGAGACTCTCTGGTTGTCCGCCTGTTTGTGTTGGCTGCTGGCGTTGTTATTTCTTTGGTAGTGGAGGTGCGTTCGTCTTTTGTTTTATATTTATATATAAATAAATATACATGCATGCATGCATACATGCTTCTGGCGGCTGCAGGGGAGGTTGGGGGGACGTGGAAGGGAAGTAAACTCTACTCTTCGCCCCTCCCCCTACCCTCCCCACCCACCCGGAAGGAA